>NC_080740.1:15780352-16083383 GCF_020826845.1 Diceros bicornis minor
AAAGCCATTGCTGGTGGTCACTTCCTAGACTCCACGTTCTGTTTCACCACCAACATACAGAGTAGAGAGGAAATGAGCTGCCCTGCGGAGATTGCTTTCTCCTACTTTATCCAGACAAGGTATATACATTCACTTTTTGTTTTTGGGCATGTGCTCCAAGACGAGAGCAGAGGCCCATTACAAAATTGAATCTGAGGGGTGTGAGGAGTATGCAGATATCTCTCCCTTGAACTTTGAAGGAGATTGTTTGCTGTTAACATAAAAATAAGACTTCGCACAAATCGTTAGCTTTGAAAAAGAGTGACCTAAACATTGTGAGGTCCTCTGCCTCTTGGACAAATATAAAAAGAATCGATTGTGGCATAGCTCTTGACTAGAGAGCATCAGTGAATAACCTGCAAAGCTTGTTATACTTCTGAGTTGTACGTATGGTTTACAGTTGCAACCATGTGGCAAATGCAACGGGTTGACCATATTAACACTGAGTTTATCTACACCATCTGCTGTCATATTGACGTTTACTTTCTTCGACATAGCACCCTATTTATCTTAGGCATGTTCTGTTATTTCTTCTTTTCCTTTTTCATTTCAAGTCATCCCTACTGATACCTGCACCATTTCCTGATATCAAAAAAAGGAGGCTTTCAGGGAGAGAGTGGTGGATGGCAGGGGTAAGTCGTCAAAAGACTCAGTAGAAAAAGAGTCATAATTCATGGACCCTGGAAACTGTGTAAAATGTGAACCTTGAGATAAGAAAGTACATGGAGACAGCGTGAGAGAGAAATGAGGATTTAATTTAGGATTAACGAAAGAATCAAAGAAAATGGCCAAGAGGAGAGAGGAGAATGAGTACCATACATGTACGGGTAATGGCAGAGCAGTTCACAGAGATTAAGATGGCATTAATGTGATTGTTAGAAAGATATTTCAAATTTTTGGCAACACATGCCAACAGCAGTAATGTCAAAGAGCCTTCTGAAATCAGGGGCCAACAGATGAGGGCTTTCTTTAACTTGATTCTTGAATTGCAGTCAAGATTAACTTATGTAAGCACCATTTTGTGTGTGTGTGTGTGTGTGTGTATGTTTTAGTTTGTTTCCAAAGGACCGTTCCAGTTCGTTTTTTCACTTATTCTCATGAGGTCACTGTGGGTTAGCTTTGTAGCATCATCAGGCAAATCTCCTGGCTCCCAATTCTTAGCTAATTCCATTAGAAAATACTGACTTTAGTTGTGTGTGAAAGGTGAACAAATTTTCTATGAAGCAGTCACCAGATTTTAGAACAAGAGCCAAAGTTCAGGAAAAGCTTGGAGTTCCAAAGAATAGAAAGATATGGAAAAGAGCAAAAGTATATATTCAGTCAGAGTCAATAGAATTAACCTGGATATTATTTGAGCTTTTGGTCTCTGAAGTTATGGGTCAATGATGTAGGAATAGATACTCACCTCTGACAAAGGAAAGCATGAATACTGGCTTGAGAGGACATGGCTCCTTTTCTTTCAATCCCAGATCAAATTTAAACCTGTGATTTTGGAGCTTACTCATCAGAGGAGAAATATCATGAGCTATTTGCTCTCTCTGCTGTAACACAGCTCTGGCAAGCCTGGAAGTTATGTTGAGATCGTCAAATCTACAGTCAAGGACCATCTTTGTGAATCATGAAACCATATGCCACTGGTTGTCTGAATTGAAAAAAACAACAAAAACAACAAAAACAAAAAACCCAACTCTACACCAATGAAACCAGTGATGTGATCAGACAATGCTAGGGGCGATTTGACCATCTTATACCTTCTCAATCTATACATTAAAAAAAAATCTTTGCTGTTGCCTGAACCACGTAAAATACCAGAGCTCCTGTAGTGCTAACAAGGAATAAAGATCTTGCACCAGATGGTGCCTCTTGTCTCCATCTATCTCTAGCCCAAACAATCTGCCAGAGTTTTGAAGAAAAATGCAATGTGATCGTGTTGCAAAGTATATGAAGAAACAGCATGAAAAGTAATCTGGCTCAAGCAATGGAACCCAGAAGGAAAGGGATTATTATGACTCTTTGAGCCTATGGATGAGGGTACTGCTATCTCTGCATTTTAGTCCATAAAACAAATGGTATACCCAGGCACAGCTGGAAGGAGAGTATCTCACTGAGATGTCTCTTTGCATCTCTGTAACATATCGATATCAGTCAATATGGTTGAAATTTTAGGAATTCATCTGAATATTTTGTTTATATGACACAAAATAAACAGTTTGATGACTTTTAAAAAACTTAACAGCTCTAAAGGGTTAGTGCACAGAAGAATTATATTTTTTAATACGTTTTTTTCTATATCGCCTTGCAGTACTGAATTTGGCCGTCTAAATGATGAGAACTTGGATACAGTTTGTATGTCCCTTTTGCAGAATATTCTTAAAATTTTCTTTAATAAGCTTATATGGGGTTTTTTTTGGTCATTTCTCTGCTTATCAATAAGATTTTTGTGACCACAATGTTTTCTAGTATCTTCTCATCCTCTCATATTCTGATCGTGGTATTGGTAACTCTGCCGTAAAATCTTTGACAATTTTATCTAACAACTATAGGATTCTAAAGTGCTTTATGTTCAGAGGATATTTAATTGGAGAGAAAAGACGTTCTCAGGTCTTTTGTAGATGCAATTCACCTGAACAGAGAATTTGGCTTTATTTTACTTGTGGCGCTTGGACTGGAATGATGTAAATGGCAAGCCTAGAAAAGAATGATGATTTGATAGAAGGCAGCTCCTTGGTGCTACTCAGAGTGTGGTCTGCAGACTGATTCTGATCAGCAAACTGGTAAAGGTCTATGATTAGACAAATGCAGAAATTGAGAGTCAACATTTAGAAATTTCTACAGCAATTTGACAGAGTGGTGACACCCAAGCATGTGAGTACTTTTCTGGAAGTTCATTTTATTTTAGTTTACCAAACTATCAGTCCATGATGGATTGGAGGAAATAAAAACTGTGTTCACTAACCATGTTCAGACAGCTTAAGAAGCACCACTTTAGAGTCCATAATTTCATGATTTTATGTAAGATGAGATTGAAATAGAGACAAGGGATCCACCCACGAAGAGGAGGTTAAGGCAATCATCTAGTTATGCGTTAACATGTCTCAGGAGCTTTACTGGTAGCTGTCGAAAGAAAGGAATATGTAGATCTTGGAAATATTACACAGGAGAAGGAATCGGATGTAGTCTTGAATTGAATGGGCCGTGTGACAAGGAGACACGTGCTGCCCCAGCATCAGCCTGGAAGTTGTTGCTACCAATAGACATAGAAAAGCTTCATTGGAAAGAGAGCCTCAAAAACACTAGGAATTCTGGCTTTAAAAAGCCAGAAAACTAAAGTTTTGAGTCAGTGGTGGCAAAACATCTATTTAGAAATTCACAGTGAACCATGAAAGACTGTAGACCTCAACAGAAGAGTTCAATATTAGAAATTTAGAACAGATGGGAAATTCTTCCTGATAGTTTTACTGAGAAAGAGAAGTTTTCTTCTTCACATTTTCTGATGTTTGAGATAACACTATCTGCAACTTGTCTTCTTTTTCCTTACAAGGTAGATGCAATACATGGGAGGGGATGAAGGACACGTGCTCAGAACACTCCTACCGTTGCAGGATGTGTTGGCTTATTCCAAGCACTGGAAAATGCTGTGGCTAGGTTAGCCCATAATAAAAGTAGCAAAGTCTGCTTAATAATGATGTATTTAAAGGATACTCAAAGTAAAACTTTTTTTGTATCTCAGATCTGAATTTTGTCAAAGAAATAATATTAGAAATGAGTAGTAGTTTACTCTGTCTGGGTTATTTCCATAAAAACTTTTCTTTTTTTCTTCTTTAACCTCTTAATAGAGTTGAAATAATGTTTTTAGTGCTAACAATAGTATCATTATGATTTCTGATTTCTAATTTTAGTATTATAAGTGATATTGTTACTTTTATTTTAAACTTTTTGTCAGTTTATAGGGTTTTTATGGGCTGTGATAATGATCCATATGGATGACTGCTTATATTGTTGCTTCTGTGGAAATCCTATTGCAGAGTTAAGGCTAATGGAAAGGGTGGCACTTTGTCTAATTCACAACACATGCATACACACACATACACAACTACCAGATGATCTCTTTTGTTGCAGGTAGCAAAGGAAATGTTGGAACTCAGGTAAAGGTTCGTCTCTCTAGGTCTAAGAGACACTGCAGTTCACCCAAAATGTGGATTGTTTGTTTTTAAAGATACTCCACAGATGTACTGGCTTCACAGTTGGAAAGAAGTCCTTGTCATTTTATCTTCTTTTATCAAACATCTAACCCATTTCCATTTTAGCCCTGCTGCTCAGGGAAGAGGCACAGTTCCACTGCTGCTGGACTCGGAGTGGATGGGGACTAGAACGATATCTCTCCCTGAGCTTTGGGAAGTATGTTGCTTGCTGAGTGTGAACCTGACATTGAACAAATGGCAGAGGCCAGGACAACGTCGGCTAGACCATCTCCCTTTTAGCTCATTGACACGTATGAAATGTATAGGCAAAGTTGTACTTTGTTTTATTTTTTCCTTTTTCTTTCTTGACCATCCTTCTAAAACTTCCGATTGCTTCTCCTTTTCATGTCTTTGTGTTCTTCCCTCTGCGTGGGCATTGTTTGATGGGCAAGGAGCGCCTGCTTTCACATTGCACATCATCTGGGCTGTCGGCCGGTGTACAGGGTATTTCAATGCGATTGCATCTCTATTCATCTACTGACAGAAGTGGCAATGTTGCAGACAGGAATATTTGTTATTGAAACACACAAAGCATGTGGTGTTATAGATTAGTATGTAAAACCTTCACAACAAAACTAAGTAGCTATTTACTTTAAATATGCCAATTAACTGTTACTAATGTACAGTGCAATTCTAGGTTAAGGATGATTGATAGTAACACGCAGTGAAATGTTCTTAAACTACAGTCAGGAAATGTAAATGTACAAAATGGAAAGAACCAGCGGCTGACAGCACTGGTTACATGTTTCAAAACAACACTTTCAAATTGTTCCTTTATTATTCTTTCATCCTTTCTCTATTCTGCACTTCTACAGCCTGGTAGCCAATAGTATACTAAGAAAGTTTTGAAAAGAGAAAATATTTTAGTACGAAGTAAACATCATGGGCTTAATCTCATTTGTTTCACTCAGGCAGAACTCTTAGGAACCACAGTGGGAGTTTTGCTTGACTGAAGAGAATAGTCTTGTCTCTTTTAAATGTCTGAATCGAATCTGTGGCTATTACAAAACTAATTAAAAGGAGAGATGACTTCTCCTTAGTTGCTGTGTCCTGTCTCTGCAGTCACTTCTTCATTTGCTGTGACCAGCACCATCCAAAAGAAATACAAAGAAAGCCACAAATGCTAGCCACATGTATATTTTTAAATTTTCTAAGAGCCATATTTAAAAAGTAAAAAGAAACAGGTGACATTAATTTTAATAACATTTATTGAACCTAATATATCTAAGTTATTATCATTTTAACATGTAATCAATATAAAATAGGAATAAGGTATTTTGAATTCTTTTCTTCATATTAAGTCTTCAAAATATGGTGTGTATTTTATGCTCACAGCTTATGCCAGTTCAGATGAACCACATCTCAAGTTTTTGGTAGCTTTCCGTGGCCAATGTCTACTGTATGGGACAGCACAGCTCTATGCGTCACCATTTGAGGATCAGTCTAATGTCTGTGATTAAAGTGTTTACTCTGGACAGTGAGGAAAAGCTGGATATGCACCCTGAATCAACACAGTGATGCAATTGCTGTTCAATTCTGCCAGTTACTGTTAAAGCCTGTCGTTTTGTTGGGGAAAGATTAGTTAAATTCGTAAACTCAGCCAGCTGACTGATGATTTTGTAAAGCTACCTGGCTGTTCAATGCTAAAATGTTTGTGGCAGGGATACTATGTAAATATTCTTTCAGTAAAATCTCAAAAGGAAAAAAAGAATTACTTAAAAAATAAAAAGATAACATCAAAGGCCTTTTGATATGCATCATTTAAACGTTAGTTGATGCATTTCATGTTCCTCACAACAATGAAAGTTGAGCGTGTATTGTTAGAAAAACAATCAGTAAGTGCACATATTGTCAAGTGAACCCTCTAAGGTGGAAAATTGGATCTACTTAACTCCAGTTAATTATTTATTAACATCAACTGTAAACTAAAAAATGTAATGCAAACACGACTAAGCAGAAATTGAACATCAAACAAGGGAGGAGATAGTAAAAGAGGAGCTATTTTTGGGGAATAATAGATTTTTCCAGAATCAGACAAATTGTATTAATTTAGGGTCTCCTGTGTGCAACACCCTGGTAAATGCTGTGGAGGTAAATGACCACAACAGTAACAACAATAGCAACACATTTGTATCATGCTTGTTCAGATTTGGGGAAGACATTTGTGTGAGGAGCAATCTCCAAAACAAACCATAATAAAATAAGTGCTGTAATTAAGGTAATTATCAAAGGACTGAAATGATCCATGAGTGTGTAGTCTTTGAAGAATAATGGAGACTTGTGGAAAAGCACCCGTTTCTGCCCCTTCCCTGCTCTGCTCTGGCCCCTCTGCTGGCTGCATTTCCCAGATTTCTGTGTCAGCTGACTCTCCAATGGGTTCAGCCAGTGGGAAACCCTGGTGGGAGAGTCAAGGGCTGGAGGAAGGGTAAAGCCAGGTTGTTTTCCCTGTTTCTTGGTGCCTCAGGTAATATCTCTGGAAGTGTCTTCTCTGTAGCTGGGACTCCTGCTCTGCATTCCTGTCACAATTCCTTTTTCCTGTGGGTGACCCTGACGCCTGGCCCTGGTGTCACAGACTCCTCCCTTTTCTCCACTGGCCTAGAAGTCCTAGTGACTTCCTGCTATTTCTAATCTCTGACTGGCCTCACCACTCCTGTTCACTGAGCCTTTCTGCTTCTGTGTAACCAATTCCCTGTATTAAATCCACCGCCTTCCCCCATTTTAAATACTTAGAGCTCCCCACTCCCCGACCCGCCATGCCCCAGTTGAATTGTGACTGATACAGAATGAAATATAGATTCTGGAAACAAAAATGAGCAAAGTTCCAAATGAATTATTAAACGGATTGCTTACGTGCACCCAAAAGTAGGCAGTGATCACTAAGAGCCAACATGAGTTTTTAAGAGCAATCATGAGCAGTTCACTTTGCTTCTTTAATTGGTGGTTGAAGAAATACTGGCATTAGTACATGAGCAAGGCCTTTGAAGTGATCTCTCATGATGTCCTGTGGTTAATAGACACATGTGTGCTGGATGATACAGATTTAGTCAGGTTTATAGGCTGTACTGGAAAATACCTAGAGGGAACCATGGCTGCCTTTCAATATTTGAAGAGGGATTAGATTAAAGCTTTGCAACACAAGAGGCCAGAGCCAGGATCAATGTTTGAAGTTCAGGGAATCTGATTTTGGCTCAGTAAATGGAAGTGCATTCTAAGAATTAGACTTCTTCAGAAATGGAATAGGCTCTCTGTGAGGGAGATGATTTCTGTCCTTGGTTGTATCCAGACAGATTTTACCTGTGAGGAATGGGGTAAAACGGATTCTTGCATTGAACTTGAAATAGATTATTCCTCAAGTCTCTTCCAACTTGGAAAGCTTAAGAACTTATGAATATAGTCATCCATGCTTGATACTAGCATGGCACCAAATATAATTTTGTCATTTGGTGTGACTTCAGAAGGAGGCCCAAAACCTGCACTGCCTCTGGGTGACCACTGCTCATATGAGTGATCACTGTCCTAGTGAAGAACCAATTAATCAAATTTCCTGGTTTATAGGAGCACAAATATACTCGCTTTTAGTTCGAGGAGAATATATTTTTCTCTAGAAAATCAGCATATAAAGAAAGGGGCATAAAGCATGTACAAATACTACATAAATATAATCATCGATAGATGTATGTTTAGAATAGAAAGATATGCATATAAGAAATTTTGAAGATTTTAGCAAGGAATGACATCAGTCTTGTGTGGGTTAGTTGTCAGGACAAAATTCAACTTTATAAGATAGTTTTTGTAGAAGAAGATGAAATTTTTAGCAGATATTTTTATCACTTGCTTTGACAGAAAACAGTTGAACTTCAGCTATAATCAATCATTCAACAAGTTTTCTTCAAGCACATGCTATATGCTTAGTGTCAGAGATAGCCATAGACAAATTTTTAAGCAGGAGAAATTGTTTTCTTGTCTCTTTTTCTCTGCCCTTGTCCACTACATGTTGTCATGCGTTTGAAAGATTTCCAATGACCTCTAGGTCTCTACCCTCTACTTCTCAGGAATGGGTCTGAGAAAATATTTTGTAATAACACACAAAATATATACTAAGTAACACTACTTGTTGAATAGAGGCATGAATGTGTGAATGCCTGAGTATACTTCTATTAAGAGGATTTTATTCACTTGTTTCTGATGAACATCTTTGAGTACCTAGTATAAACAAAGCACTGAATGAATTACACATTGTCCCCATTTTCAAAAGTCTCCAGGATCGTGATGATAGACCCATGCACGCAGAGCTAATTATAATATAATGCGATATGCTGTGCTACAGGTGTTAACACAATGCTATGGTAACACAGAGGAGCGCATGATTAATTTATTAATTCTGCTGCAGTAGGGGTTGGGTGAAAGGAAGGAGCTGACAGGGGAAGAGCTTCAGAGAAGGGATGACATTTGAACTGAGAGTAAAAGAAAAAGTGCTTCTTACTGCAGAAAGGAGTAAGGGGAAGGATTCTCTAAGCAGCAGAGAGAGTTTGCGTGGAGGCTTCAAGATGTTTGCTTTTTAATAGCTACAGGTTTCCACTGGCGTTAACCAGGAGTTAAGGCACCATTGTGGGAATTTAGGGAGACATTATCTCCAACAGACTTCGTGGAAAGTTGCTTATTCCCCAGTGTAGGGCCAACTTGGTCCATTACTCTGCTATATTCTAATATATTAACATTGCCTAATGATTAGTCTTAGTGGTCTGATAAATTCAATGAGTAATGCACATTGAGTTTTTAGGTTTCAAAAAAAATTTTCAATTTAAGCCTTATGCATTAATTCTTCCTTTCAAAACGACCTTTGCTGGCTCATTTTTTTTTCAGTAAGGTATTCTCTTTGTAGAAGTAAACTCATCCATAGCGTGACATACAATAATATTAATGTTCTGCTAACAAGATTTTTTCTTCAAAAACATGTATTTATAACTTCAGCTCTGGTCTCCTAGCACTCGATCTTTTAGCACCTGCCAACTTTCATGGCAGCTCGCAAAGCAAGGGCACCTTCCACATCTCTAGATTTGCCTTTCCTCTTTTGGGCAGAAACATTGGAAAGAACAACTTTCAGGCCAAAGGAATCAAGGTCAAGAGACTGGATACTCAGGCCCATGTGGATTTGCTACCCAAAATCTACTTGGGGGATCAAACTGAAGATTTCAATAGCTATAACCTGCAGGCTCTAATTAACAAGACAAGAAATAACAAGTGTTGGAGAGGATGTGGAGAAAAGGGAACCCTCCTACACTGCTGGTAGGAAAGCAAACTGGTACAGCCACTATGGAAACAGTATGGAGATTTCTCAAAAAATTAAAAATAGAAGTGCCATATAATCCAACTATTCCACTACTGGGTATTTATCCAAAGAACAGGAAATCAATAATCAAAAAGGTTTATGCACCCCTATGTTCATTGCAGCGTTATTTACAACAGCCTAGATATCGAAACAAGCCAAGTGTCCATCAATGGATGAATGGATAAAGAAGATGTGGTATATATATACAATGGAATACTACTCAGCCAAAAGACAAAATCGTGCTATTTGTGACAACATGGCTGGACCTGGAGGGTATTATGCTAAGCGAAATAAGTCAGACAGAGAAAGACAAATACCATATGATTTCACTATGTGGAAGATAAACAAACAAACATATGCATAAGGAGAGCAGATTGGTGGTTACCAGAGAGGAAGGGGATGGGAGGAGGGCAAAAGATGTAAAGGGGAACATATGTATGGTGACAGATAAAAACTGGTCTATTGGTGGTGAACATGCATTCTATGCAGAAATTTAAATATAATAATGTACACCTGAAATGTACACAATATTATAAGCGAATATGATCTCAATAAAATAATTTTTAAAAAATAGAGGGATGAAAGAATCTATATTTTCAAAGCATATATCCTCAAACATTGTCTGTAGATGTACAAATTTCTTGCACATAAAGCTGCTACTATTTTTAATCTTATATAGTTTATGTGTGCTCCTCTGATTTATGAAATACCAATTATTTGAAGTGCTATTAAATTCAGTGTGGTCTTGTAAAAAAAAAATTCTAGTAATAAACTAGAAACAATCAGTAAAAGCAAAGACTTGGGAAAAGATCAGTTTCGGCTAGGAAGATGTTATAGCCAGAATTTTCCTAGGATTATTAAATCTGCAAATAATTTACAAGCAGTTTCATTTAGTTTTCAGTTTTACCAGTGTCAAAATCTTGTTCTACTTTGGATCTACTGATTTTTCCATTCCAGAGTCAATGCCATTTTTAAAGGGTGGTTTAAAAACCAATAATATAATCCACATTCTGCTAAAACTTTTAGTATAAGTGCTTTACTCAGATGTATTTTTTTTTTTGCTTAAACAATCTGATTTTAATTGCCAAACTCATTTTTAAAATCAATTCAATGAAAAAATGCTATGGTTTTCCATGGTTTTTTCTTTCTTTCTTTCTTTCTTAAACCCAAAGGAAAACACGGATGAACAAAAAAAAAAATGTACTTTGTATAGAGTCTTCTTTAATGTCTCACTTTGGTGATGTATGAAATCAAAACCAAATTGTTTGAATCAGCTAAAAGGCTTAGTTTGAATTATCCAGAGTGTTTGTGTTTTGTAGTCATTTCTTGTGATGATTTTATTTTGTTTCTCTGGTATGTACCATCATATTAACACATGCTAAGTAAGGGGCAGTTTTTAAATATACATGCTTTGGTTGCTTAAATCTTCCTCTACTTTTGTCTGGGCCAAAAATTATTCTGGAGTTTCTAGTAAGAATGGTTAAGGCAGGATGAGTACAAGAAACAACTAAAACAGAGCCAAATAAGATGAACAGGGATTTATTTGATAAATAAAGGCCATCTTTTGTGATTCTACTTTTTTGGGGAGAATGTAATATTTTCTCATTTGAATGTCTTTATGATGCAAAAAAATATTTGGACAATTTAATCAAACCCATGAAAGACCCTGAGCCATTTATCTGCATATTAAATGTGTATATTACAGTGCAGTCAAATGGACTGGCTTCTAGAACTAACTGAAATTGTCTGTCATATGGTCACTGCCAGTAAATGATGAGAAGAAAACAAATGGTTCAGCCTCTCTCATTGGAAAGCATTTTTAAGGAGAAGTTTCTTTCCAACATTATGACGGTGTTACTTAATACCTTTTTGGTCATAATAACAGAGATGCCTGTCAGACTAGCTTAATTAAAACATAAAGAATTTATTGTAAGGATACTTCACAGAGCACAGGGGCAGGAGATGCAACAACTGGGGCTCGTGAGCGACCACAGTTCTTGAAATATTTTTCTTCATTCAAATTTTTCTAGCTAGAGGCCGAGAGTTAAATTTCCTGTTGTGTAATATAGTGTCTGTCTGTCTGTCTCTCTCGTCTTCAGGCCTGGTTCTCTGGTTCTGGGTGCACCCCTGCTTCAGTCTTTTCTCTCTGCTTCTCCACACCCTCTACTGTCCCACGGTTCCCAAAGTTACGTGTTCTCTGTTTATCCAAGTAGCCCTCAGTCCAGATTTGCAGCAAAGAAAATCAATGAGATTGACTTTGGCTTAGAAAGGGTGTTGACCCCTAGCTACATACAAGAGGGAGTCTCATGTACAAGTATTGTTGCCAAGTTTTCATCTCCATGGGAAGGAGAGGAGCGTTGAGTTTCTCTTCAGAGAAAAGGAAATATAGTGAGGTGGCAGATTCTCAAAGGTAACCCATGTAAAAATATAACTAATTCACTTCGCTTAAAGACACACACACACAGATATAGCCCATAGCTTTTCTACAGTATACTCACTGAAACTTTAATATGTAAGACATTTAAAAAAATTTTGGCAGCAAGATAGTTTAGGAAGTTCAGTCCAGAGAGGCAATATGTATTGGGGAAAGAACAAAGATTTTAGGGAATGACAGATTTGGGTTCCATTTTTGGTGCCCACATTTAGTAAGTTAGGGGCTGTAGGTAATTATTCCACCTTCACAGTCTCTGTTTGCACATCTACAAATTGGGGATATTGATACCTACCTCACAGGAGTTCTGATAATTCACAATAGTATATGTACGATGACTAGAACAGTGTACACTTCGTGCTAACAGTCAATAAATGGAACTGTCATTGCTATCTTGATATTTGGTGTGATTTGGAGTCACATAATCTGCAGTTTAAATTCAGATGAAGTACATACATGTTGTTGGCTCAGAAGGGGCTACTTTGAAGCAGCCCCTGAAGAACTGGAAAACGGAAATGAAAATTTTTCTTCAAGTTACACTATAAAAGCAACTCAAAATGAAACAGAGAGAGGTATGCAAAGTCAGCTTAAAGCAGTCTTTCCCAAACCGCCCTTACTACTCCTTCCACAACTGGCCGATATATACACAATTCCTAAACTATTATTTGATGTTTTTCATTACATTAACTTTATATCAACCCACCATTTTAAATTATTTAACCTCATCTTTATAATACTATTTTTGAAATTAGGATTTGATATACTGGGTATATATATTTTTCTAATAACCATGATTATAAATACATAACTGCACATGTAAAAAAGTGCTCATCCTTTTACCACATAAAACGAATTTGTGAAAACACCGACTTTATAAGACAAAATGATTCCAGAGCCGATAAAACTGACCTAAATGAATGAAGTCTTTACCATATTTAAAGAAATAAATGTCAGTCAAAAATAGGAAGTTGGTCAGCCATAGAAGAGAGCGGAAGTTAGTCCCTGTGGTGAAAGTCAGCTGGTAGCCTCAGCGCTCACTGGGGGCATGATGCCTGCCAGGCCCGAGTGATCAGCCCGACCCTCTGACAGGTCTTTCCGTCTTGTGGAGACAGACATATCAGGCCATCCTAGAAAGCCACTTAACTTTCCTGTGATTCAGTTTATTTGTTTGTAAAATAAGGATATAAGATAGTACTCAAAGTATTGATGTGAGAAAGCATTAAAGTAATGCCCTCGATAAAAGATATTTTCTAATTAAAAAAAAATCCCCTACTCTTATTCTAATCCATGCTGGGTAGTCAACGTGACTTATCAGGCTACCTGAGTTATTTTTCTTCTGGGTAATTAAATAAATTGGCAAGGAGACCTTACATGTCTTCCTTATAAGCTTTGTTAGACAGCAAACAACAGTTTCACTAAGTTTAATCAACTCTGATAATGGATTAACCTTCGAGTTCTAGGGAAGACCCTGGTCAATGGTAAATCTACCCAAGGTAAATTGTACATTGATGTGGACTCCTGGTGGCTAATTGACTTTCTCTAAGTATCAGGGTGCAAAGGCTTCCAACTCTTGTGCTGTGTAGTACATTAAACAACTCTTTACTGAAATCCAGCAATAAATATGACATTACCAATAAGGAAAATACAATAAAGAGATTCCTGGATCTCAAAGACCTTGTCATCTAACTAGGGAATTCACAAGTACAGACGTGAGTATTTTTTTATATGTATGAGTACTTCTGCCTAAATTACTTCACAGTAATCCTAAATTACAGTTGAAAAAACGGAGTTGCAGAGATTAAATGACTGGCCGAACGTATACAATGAAGGTTCAATAGTGTAACCAAGACTAGAGTTCCCACTCCAAGATTCTTTATACAGCGGATCTGAACCACGGGAGTGTCTCTAACAATGCAGATACCCAGGCCTCTCCTGTAAATATTCCACATTTGGCAATTCAGACATGGGCACAGGAATCTGCATTTTAATAAAACCCCAGGTGATTCTGATGGAGATCATCTGCTTTGGTAAGACTTGCATTAGAATATGCTATGTTCCCATCAAGAAACTTGAGAGTCATTTCAAAACAACACACCAATGTGTTTAAAATGCTAGAGTACTGCATTATATTGGGATTCAGGGGGCAAGAATTCAGGCTGGGGAAGGGATGAGGTCTTTTGTGCAGGCTGGTGCTGGCTAGGCACACAGAGGGGACATTTAGGTTGTCTGGGGTTCCTTCAATGACTTGGACAATGTCTGCTCATCACCACATTCAGCTCACACAAGAAATCCCGGGAGCATTTACCCTGGAATTCTTCTTATTCCTTTTTTTCTTTTTTTAAATAAAAACTGGACTCAAAATGTCTTAAATTAGGAAAGAATTCAGCATCAAATGTTTCTTTTTGCCCTTATATGGATTTTTCTGAGAGCTCTGTCTAAAATACCATGTTCTTTCTATGTCGTATTCATTGTGAACACAGGCAACAGGATTCTGCCCTTGGATGGCTTTCAGGGGAAGAGACAGAACAAAACAACAAAACACTTTATGTTTCTTTTCAGCGGCACAGATTTTTATCGTGTTAGGGTCAGGGTTGAGTTCAAAATGTTGCTCATTTGGGAGTGAAGAATTTCTGTTTCTCAGATGATATGAAGAATCATAGAGTCAACGAAGTATAGACAAACAGCGACCTTGCAATGATTGTGTGCAATGATTGTGAGTTGAAGAATTGTACAGATAGCGTTATATTTGAGTGGACATTTAAACATGAATACTTAACTTTAATTCCTCTCTAAACCCCAGAGTGAGGCCTATGACTCTGGCAGGCAGGCATTTGTTCAGAAGCCTGGCTTTCAACATAGCCATCACTGTGTCCTGGGAGCCAGCGTGGCCTTCCCCCCTCAGGGATATGGAAAGTGGCAGGAAGTGACCTTTCAATCACAGCATTGTCTCAGGAACTGTTCTGACCATCTTTCCCTCAGCCTAATTGGATGAACATAATCAACATATTTGTGCAGGAAGGAGGGAGCCCCAGTCAGGGCCGGTCCTTCCCAAACAGTTCTCCTCCTTTGTAATCCCTCTTGCCTGGCATTTGTCTAGCTTTGGGAAATCTCTGTGATTCAGCACTTACATGAATGGTTATTCCTGTCTTCCAAATCATACTTCCCTTCACCAAACTTGCAGCATATCTGAGACAATTACTGGCTGGATACAAGGCAGGGACGTTTGCTATATGTGGCCTGTGCCATCTCTTACTGTATTTCTTAATTTTAATAACATATATCCTTTCTCCTAGGTGTAGAGTGTATGTTTCTGGAAAATATACATCGTTGTTATAATTTTGAAACGTTTTTAAATTCAGAGCTTCATACATGGTGGTCCCTCAATAAATTAATAAATAAATACATTTTGCAGTGTCAATGATCATAGTCAGAGTCTTCCCCTTTTCCCTCTGCCCTGTGTTTGAGAGACTTGTCCTTGAAATGATACTTGGCTTTGGCCTTGTGTCTTTACTTCTGACAAAACTGCTGTGGTGCACTTTTACATTGTAGTCACCTTATCACAAGATACAGAGACACAAGTGGGTGAACTCAGGCAGGGCCACAGCTGCTGGTCAAATTATGAAGAAGGCAAGATTTATGTTCAATATCTTCTACCGCCGCTGCCCAAGGTCACTGACTCCCTCTAGGTGGCCCCTGCTTTACCAGGTTAAGGCTTTTACCATGTTTACCAAACTACTCACTGAGGTGAGGAATGCACCCCATCCAAATTTTTTTTTATCTGTCATCGGTCAGAGCTCACCTGTACTGTATTTCAAATGCCCTCTTACCTTGTTGTCTGCCAGATGACAGTGCTTGGTAATGGATGAATGAAATAGACAAATCTTTACTAATAGAAGAACTAGCCAATATGGTACCCTTCTCAAGAATCAAAATTAACTTAACTCTGCTCCACATCATATGTTGTGAAGGAAGTGCAAATTAAAACAACAATGAGATAACACTACACTCCTATTAAAATGGCCAAAATATAGGACACTGACAACACCAAATGCAGGTGAGGCTGTGGAGCAACAGGAACTCTCATTCATTGCTGGTGGGAGTGCAAAATAGTACAGCCACTTTGGAAAATAGTTTGTCAGTTTCTTATAAAACTAAACATGCTCTTATATATGATCCAGCAATCATGCTTCTTGGTAATTTACCCAGAGGAGTTAAAAACTAATGTTCACACAAAAACCTGCACACAGATGTTTATAGCAGCTTTATTCATAGTTGCCAAAACTTGGAAGCAACCAAGTTGTCCTTCAGTAGGTGAATAGATAAATATAATGTGGTACATTCCAGACAATGGAATATTATTCAGCACTAAAAAGAAATGAGCTACCAAGCTCACTCCAATGGAGGAAAATTAAATGCATATTAGTAAGTGAAAGAAGCCAATCTGAAAAGCTATATACTGTATGACTCAAACTATATGACATTCTGGAAAAGGCAAAACTATGGAGAGTATAAAATGATCAGTGGTTGCCAGAGGTTAGTGGGGAGGGAATAGATGGAGCACAGGGGATTTTTAGGGCAGGGAAATTATTCTGTATGATACTATTATGGTGGATATATGTCATTATACATTATACATACATTTGTCCAAACCCATAGAATGTACAGCTCCAAGAGTGAACCCTAATGTAAACTATGGACTTTGGGTGATTGTATGTGTCCATGTAGGTTCATCAGTTGTAACAAATGTGCCACTCTGGTGGGGGATGTTGATAATGGGGGAGGCGATGCATGTAGGGGCAGGGAGTCTATGGGAAATCTCTGCACCTTCTTCTCAATATTGCTGTGACCCTAAAACTGCTCTGAAAAATAAAGTCTATTAAAAAATGCCCTCAGTTTAAAAGCCCTTTAGAAGTCATGCTAAGTATATGGATCTCTTCTTACAATCTGTTAACAGTATTCCTTCTTTTATGTTTGCATGGTTGCTGTCCTGGTTTCCACAAAAGCCTCCAAAGTGGTTTTCTTGCCTCCTCTCCTCTCTCAGCAGCCCACTCTGTGATCTGTTGCCAAAGTAATCTTTTTAAAACATCTCTTCTATCATGTCTCTCTTTGGCTAAAATTGCTCTCCTTGACCTCCATTGTTTACATTGCCTAGATGGCAGACATAAAGCATGTAGGCCTCCTCTTTCTCCTTCCTCACGGCAGACATTACTAATCAATCATGTTTTGTCTCCATAAGAGCAGTGGTCTCAGAATCCTCAACACAGAGTTCTAATGAACCACTGTCAATTGCTAGGAGATAGTTTTTCAGGTGAAACTTCTTCCTGCCACCTGGACCACAATAGGAAATTCAAAGTGAAAGCCCACCCCCAGTGAGCTCAGCATAAGCTGATTGCATTCGGTTTTCCATTGGATGTAGGTGTGAAATATTCCTGCTCTGGGGCCGGCCTGTGGCTTAGCGGTTAAGTGCGCACGCTCGGCTACTGGCGGCCCGGGTTCCGATCCTGGGCACGCACCAATGCACCGCTTGTCCAGCCATGCTAAGGCGGCATCCCACCTACAGCAATTAGAAGGTTGTGCAACTATGACATACAACTATCTACTAGGGCTTTGGGGAGAAAAACGGAAAAAAAGGAGGAGGATTGGCAATAGATAGATGTTAGCGCAGGGCTGATCTTCCTCAGCAAAAAGAGGAGGATTGGCATGGATGTTAGCTTAGGGCTGATCTTTCTCACACACGCAAAAAACATTCCTGCTTTGCTCTAGCAGAATTCAGAACCTAACTGTCTGCTGAACATGCTCTATTCTGTTCAGATTCTGAGCCACCGTGTCTGAAATTTCTCTGCTAGTCATGTTCACCTACTTCTCTTATCTGGTCCAAATAGGACCATGTTTCGAGGCTCAGCTTTAATTCTCCTGAATCCCTGACCGTGTCAGGCAGGAGTTGTCTGAGCTCTCAAAGAACTGTCTGTGCCACTCATTTAATCAATGATACAGGTTTGTGAGATGGCTCTTGTGTGGCTGTAATTTTCTTGTTGAGTGTGTGTCCTCTGTTCCAGCTGGATTTCAGGGACAGGAACTACCTTTCCTGCCTCTTCCTACCTTTCAGGGTGCTGATTGACAGCATCTCATGAAATGCGAGCATTTACTGCTTGATTTCAGACGTGGTGGCAGATCAGTAAAAGAGAAATTAAAATTGTATATACATACATACATAAATATGTACACATCCATGTTTCACATATGATAACATAAAATGTTTCTGAAAATGGAATGGTATAGTAGGGTAATAATATTCAAACTGCAGTTGGGGGCTGAGGATGTAAGCTTTAGTTAAAACAATTTTGTGTGTTTTTATGTTTTTGTTTTGTAGCTAACATTTGTTAAGAATCTACTGTGTACCAGGCACTGTGCTAAGGGTTTACACACAGGATCTCACAACTACCTCGTGAACTAGAAACTGTCATATCTTCAGTTTGCAGATGGGAAAGAATGAGGCACAGATAGGTTATGTAACATGCCCAAGAACACTCAGCTGGTACTTAGCCTAGCTGGGATTTCTACCTGGCTGTCTGCTGTCTGACCACAGGGCCTTTATTCTTCATCACCACAAATACAACCTTCTGCCTGGAGAGGCTTTTTTTTTTTTTTCCTAACGCTGATTTGGGGACTGCTTGTAGAATGTCAGTGAGTAACATGAAATCTTGAAGGAAAGTGATAAGTGTCAGGATGCTTCAGAAGAAGAAATGTGATTGTTTGGTTTGTCATAAGTGAGCAGATGATACTCAGAGATTGGACTGGTGTTTTATAATAGAAACATGAAGTAATGGCAACAGACTAAAGGGGTACAGTAGAGAAAGGAAGAGAGGGTCTTGGAGGCTGCAATATGGTAGTTCTGAGGCAAATAAGGGGAAGGGGCTCAAAGTCTTCTGGAATAGGCTCTCACAGAGGAAGAAAAGGAAGGATAGAATATAGAGAGCCTGCATTAAGTGTGCACATGCTAAAGAGCAAAGCATAATGAGAAAATGGGTGATGTGAAATGACCCTCTCAGCTTAACTAAAAAGAGTGTAGTTCATACCCTACGTCTCCTCCACTAATAAAACTGCTGTTCCTTAAATGTGTTTGCTAAATGGCAATGGCTCAGGAGCCAGAGAGAGGTGGGGAAAGATTGGAAGCCATGAGCACTCCCTTTGGTGGGAGCGATCCTTTCAGGTTTAATCTTTAGGCATTTGCACTTATGAGGGAAACTCGAGGTGGACCAGCAGTTGTCAAATTCTTTAGTGCTGGGTTGAACCTCCCAGTTTTGTCTTATACCACAAACCCTCAAAAGTCCTCCTATATAGGATTGGTCCTGGAAACAGATCTTACTGGGGAGGAAAAGGTGAGGATATGCCTCTTCTTCTCTGTGCCCCATAGTTTTAATTGAGCCTCAGGTGAATTTCCTTAGAAGTCAATGGCGGCTCCATGTCCCAGAAGGGTCAGAGGAAGTGTGTGAAACAAGATGAGAGGTGGGACCATTATTCCCAGAACTCTTCTGACTTCTTTTTAGACCCTGGTCAAGGCTAGAACTGTTTGTTGTAATAAAACATCCAGTAGCAGGAAGTTGAAATGGAGGTTATACTAAAAAAATCCAAAACACCATGTTAATTTTAGCTCCATTCAAAACCCAGGGGAAAAAAAAAATCAATGTTTACAAAATTAAGATTAATGGGCTGCCAAAATTCAACTCATTAGTTAGCAACACTACAATGTAGTGATGAAGTTTGTGCTAGTTGGACTTATAGGGAATTAAAATGATATCATTGGGAATGCCTGTCCCCTTGCATTTGGCTTAATGATTATAGACTTTTCTACTGAAATTATTAGTAGCCAAGGAGTGGGTCTAAAAATCCCTACCTAAGAGTTTACCCGCTTCACTTGACATCGAGGGGGTCTTGTCATAATATATTAAGTGCTGAAGATCGTGGTTATTACAGCTTAAAAGCTTTTGCAGATATTGATCCAGACACTAGGGTGTCCCTCATTGTGTAGATAAAATACTCCCAGAAACTTGAAGGAAATGCACCAGGAAAAGGCAGTGAAACGCTGAGACTTCTTTTCTTTTTGACAAATATGGAACTCTTTTCCTCCCACCAGGAAGTAATGCATTGAGATGAAGGCTATGGAAGTCCTTAGGGTGGATTTGGACGGGGTAGGTGTGTCTGTGCATAAAGGTCTTGCCTTATACAACATCTCCATACAGGAGGTGGGCATATGGCGGGCCGGCCTGGGGGATAATTGGAGAACAGAATGAGAGGACAGAGTGTGTTTATAATGCTAAGCCGAGATAACACATGCAAAAATCCCTAGCTCAGTGTCTGGCACAAAATAAGGACTAAAATGTTCATTTGGTGTTTTTATGGTTGTAGTCATATTTATTCATTTTAGCGCAACTTTTAGAGTTGTTTTATTGCTTCACCAGGGAATCTCAATTTAACCTGATGACTGGTGATCAAACTATCAGAAAAATGATGTTTTATTTCATGTAGGTTTTATAACCAACATCGACCTGCAAGTGCTCTCTTAATTTCAGAAAAGAGTGGTAAACACATGTCTTTGAAAATTCCCTTAAAGCCTGTGAAATGTAAATCTGGGTTTCCTTGCGTCTGATTCCTCCACCTTATATCTGCATAGAAGTTAGTAGTTGGTCTTCAAAGGAGCAAATGGGAGAACATATCCCTCACAGAACCTTGGGAGGGGGAAGGGGCCTTAGAAATCCTCTGGGTTAGTGTTCATGTGAAGAAACTGTTCTCTCCAAAGTCACAGAACTGGTTAATGGCAGAGAAAGGATTGGAGGCTAGCTCTTTTGATTTCTGGGCCAATATTCTCTTTCCTCGATAGAAGATCAGAGATTTTTACTTCTTGTTTAAGTCTTCTGAATAGCCTTCTCAGGCCATGAAAGCTGTAAGCTGGATAACACGTAGGTGTCCTGAAAGGAACCTTCTCTACAGGGTGGTGGAGAGAGGTCAGTAGGATTGAGTGCATTTTTATTACAATTGTTCCAGGCCGGCTTGCAGACTGAGAGGCTAGCCCAGAAGGATGGACAGCTGTGCACGGTTAAGGCATCTGGAACTGGTCCCCCCCCGGGGCCGTCCTATAACCTCAGGTGTGGTTTTACTTACACTGCATATCAGCTACCAAGAGACTTCTCTGAGTGGAGATGACATTGCCTTGAGGAGTTGGGGAAGATGGGAGAGGACAGCTTAAGATTCTAGGGAGCAAAATGGCAGTTCTCTGAAACAGTGGAGCCTGGCAATACTTTTCCCTTTCTTCGCCCGTCTTCATTCTGCGCTTGCTTCTGAGAGTGCTAAATGCAGGATGCAAAAGAAAGATTATTCCCTACGCTGACCCCCTCAGCATATGTTTGCACATGTTTGGGGAGGAGAGAGTGATGTTGGCTTCATGAAATTCCTATATTTTAAGCAGAGATTGGAGGGGTTAGCTGAGAGAAAGCAAAGAATACGTAAATGGAGAGGGAAAAGAATAAATAAGAACTAGAGCTAAAAATAATTTCAGGTTGTTAATCATTATAGGACTGATTAATTTGAAAGAAGTTAACAGAGCAGATAAGATGCTGGGTAGCTACATCATCGCAGAATCTTTGAGACCCACAGTTTCTAGTCACTAGATGTTACCAGAAGAGTTAATTAGCCCAACCTGTGGCTGCTAGTGGCTTTAGCTGTCTTCATCTTGAAGTTTGTTTTTTTTTTTATGTTTTAAACCTAATTAGGATACACCTGGGATTCACGGCTAAAGCCAATAGAGTTTTCCCCCAGGGGGATTTTTTTTTTCTATACCAAAATTTAAAAAAAAAGGAAAAATGTCAGAGGAAAAACACAATAATCTTTAGATTCAGGGAAAAAAAATGGTATAACCATTTCAACTCAGCAGACCACAAGGCCAAAAAAGCTTTGGCTAGAACTGAACGCTGTGTGCTTCTGTTCAGAGAAGGGGACGCTTCCCAGATGTGTCTGGGGGGCTACCTGCCTCCCTCTTATTTATCATCAGCTCTAACACAGGATGTGGTGTTGCTGGCTGGTAATCTGGAAATGGCCTGTTTATTTTTACAGATCTGTAGAAGAGATTCAATAGTTGTAAAGGATGGAAGGGCTCAAAGCAGCTTGGAATTCACAACAAAGGAAACCAGGAGGAAAAAAATTAGATAAAACGACTTGTGACCATGGGATCTGTTCCTTGTGTCTGTTGGACAAAGGTGCCAAATGGATTTTCTAGTTTCAAAGAAAAGCCAGTTCTTTCTCCCCACCCTGCAGCTCATGGTCTTAGAACATCCAGACACTTTTTTTTTTTTTTTTTTTTAAATTCAGGGAACCTTTGTATTCTTTCAGATACTAGGACTGGTTCCTTTGTGAGTTTCATAAAGAAAAGAAACTTCCCCCAGAGCTGCATAGACTGGGGGTTCTCTGTTTCCACCAGGCCTTTCCGGATGCCGTTCCTCAGATTAAAGCCCCATTACAGGCTGGAGAAGGAGGATTCTCCAATGCACAGCGGGGATAATGTTACCGCTCAGTTCCTGATTCCGCTGAAAAGTTGTGCTGAGTGAAACAATCTTCTGTTCTCTCTCCACAGAAGAGATATGCCTGAAGTGAGTCTAGGTCCTCCCTGAGACCTCCTCTCTGCTCTCTCGAAGATGCGAAAACTGATTTCCAGTGGAATTCTTGAGGACTGAAACTCACTTGCCACAAAATCAATGCTTTCTAACAGAGTTAGGGGCTGAGGAAATTTGGGAGAAATACTTTGTATTTTTCCCACTTTCAGGAAACAAACCAACAAATAAGCCCTAGAACCCAATACCCAGAGAAATATCAGATGAGGAGTACTGATGGGCATAGAGAGCTGGCGATTTGGGTTGGTGAGTGACAGAGCTGGAATCAGAACTTGAGTCTCCCCGCTTCCAGTTTCATGATCTTCCCACTACCCATGAGGTGCCACGTGGCCTCCTGTGTTGCCACATGGTAGTCAGGAAGGAAGAACCTTAGGCAGTGGGGGACAATGCTGTACTGTTGAAAATTTTGCCTTGTGTAAGCACAGTCGGCTCAGATGTAGTTGACTTTCCCCAAGGGGGAGTTCGAGGGAAGCCAGGGTGTATTTATCAGCTCTATCTTTTTCTCCCCTGCCTTCGCCATCCCAGAATGAGGGCATGTGGTTGCTCCCTGGCTCTCAGAATGCTTGGGTATTGGGGACCACCCAGGCTGCGCGGCCTGTGACCACGGCAGAGTCACCGCAGCAGCCGCAGAGAATAGGCTGGCTTTGAAGTTCAGGGACAGGAGGACCAGGGCTATTTTGGGTTGGGCCTGAGGTAACTCACACTTTGTGTAACCCCTCCCCCAATATTTGCATAAGGGGACACCATACTACATTGACTACATTAAAAAACAAATAAAATATCACAAATCACAAAAAATAACCTGCCATGTGGTGTGCAGCCATCCTAAGTTTTTCTTGCTGCTGGTGGAGGTGGCAATGGCAGAGGATGGGGGGCTAGTAATCTGTTGCATGTATGTGAACATGAGGCCTCTGTACCGTCTGAAGGTGAGCAATGTATTTCCCAGTCAGACCCCTCAGGAAATGCTGGCCGGTCTTCACATGATGGAGCAATGTGAAGCTTTCTAAATTTCCAAATTGACAATCCTGATTTATCAAGAAATTTGCCTCGAAGTATAGCAGAACAATGCCCTGTGAACCTGTAGCACTTTGAATGTAGTTGACAGAATCCAGGTCCCACCATTTGCTAACTCTGTGGCCTTGGGAAAGTCTTAACCACCTCCCTGCCTTAATTCCCTTATCCGTAAAACAGGGCTGATGCTACCTACCTCGGCCTGTTCTTGTGAGGATTAAATGACACGCTGTGTGGGAAGCCCCAAGCACAGTCACTGGTTCAGAGAACTAATCGAGAAACACTGATTCTTATTACTTGTTAGGTAGGTGGCTTTATTATTATATTAAGCCTTCTGTGAGAGTGGTTCTTAATATGTGCAAGTCATTGCAAGTCCGGCCAAGCTTGAGACCAACCAAAGGGATATGGTTTGGCTCCATTATCTAAGCTATGAGCCAAGCCGTCAAGAAGGATTGAACACATATTAGCAGAAAAAAAAATATTAAGTGATGAGGTGGGTGTGACTGAGACCATAAAGAATCAACGCCACAATATTACTATTGGTTTGGCTCTTCCTCATTTATAAACATTGAGCCTGGTTTGAGTGGTTGAACTGCAGCCCTATTGACACGTTCTTCATTTTACTTTAAAAATCTTGGGCATATTAGGGAAAAGATTTACACAGTCTTTGCTCTATTTTTGTCACTCTACGTGGCTTATACATACTCTATAGGTCTTTGTCCTGTATTTTGTGAAGCATGTCCAGGTTTTTGATCTAACGAGCATTGTGTTTTTCAAATCAGATACAGTTTGAGATTGAATTAGATGACAAATAATGAAGTGGCTTTATCCCCTTGTACCAGAGGGACTCAGAGAATGGAAGCTTTGCCCCTGTACTTCTTTCTGTTCCCAAGATCTGTGCTCCTCGAGGTTAGTGGTGGCCATGAGCAAAGCTGTCCTCTGTGCTCATTTGGGTTCTTTGAGAAAGCGCAATATTCCGGTGAAAGAAATCCCAAAATATTCTTTATGGAAGAAGCATTGTGTTTGTGTTACTTAGAACTTGAACCCTTCTAGGGCTGTGTGTGTCTTTGGGTCAATAGGTCAGAAGCTAGTTAGGAAAAAGAAAAGTACCAACCATCCTAACCTTATAGGAAACTGAGACAGTGTCTCTGACTAATGAAGCAATTGAACAAGGTGGCGAGGGGAAAGAAAGCGAAGACCCAGTATCACACTGAGAAATTTGAAAAAAAAAAAAAAAAGATATTTGAATGTGTCTCTGGAATATTTTTCTTTTTAATGTCTTTAGTCAAATCTCTCTAGTTTTTACCACTTATTCTTTGCTATTCAGATGTTTACACCTTATATCTGTGAATAGATTTTCGTGAGGGCAGCACCCATTTATATTTGTGTTTTTTTAGTGCCTAAGTTCAGTGTCTGGTGTTTACTGAACTCTGGAATTACTTATTGGATAAGAGAACTTTTGACCGATTACAAATAAATACTCTCTGAATTATTGTGGGAATTTGTCCATACCCCTCAGTCCTTGAATTCTGAAAAACTAAAACATGGTAGGTATTCACAATTCTGTATTTTCATTTCCTCTACTCACGCTTCTCAACATGTTTTAAAATCATTCTTTACAAGCAAAAAGCTTATCTAACCATGCGTTTTCTTTTGTAAGATTCACAACTTTCTTCAAATCTTTTGTTTTTATTTTTAGAGGTGATTTAACATATCAGATAACTTGCAAGTATCAGGCCAGCTCATCCGTCTTGTTTCAGTTTAGGAAAATGCTAGCACCACGTTCCCTTGCTGCCAAAGCGTAGATTTCATGCTGTTCCATAGTCGTTCCTACCAAGGGGAGAATCTGCACCCAACTGCCAGCACTCCACCGCGACTCCTGACAAAGGAATTTTATTGTGCCCACTTTCAATTGAATGCAATGAAACCCTTGCCAGGAGCACGGCAGTGGCTACTGCCCATGCTCCAGAATTGCTGTGTGGTCAGGTCAGGGCTTTTTTCTTAATATTCGCCGGGTCAGACTTTCTTGTGGGTTTGTGTGTGGGAGGCAAGGCAGACACTGTGTGTCAAGGAAGGGCCCTCTGCCTCTTGTGTAGGGAAATTACTGCCACATGAAGGTAGGACAGGACGCCGGGGGCTGTCCCGATGCCTTTGCCTTTGGATAATTTGCTGCCTCTCCCGTGTGCAAGAGCGCTTGTGCTAAAGCAAGAGGATTGTATTCCTGGAACAGGAGCTCCCAACTACCAACAGCTTACAAGTGGAAAGCCAAGCACCTTTGGCTGCTGCATTGTCATGTATTGTAACCAGATTGCCTGAAGGAATCCAACCATTGAAAAGATTGCCTAACTTTGCTGTGTATTTAAGGTTGCCAGTCTAAGTTAGGAGTGAATGTTGCATCAAATCCAGTCATCCCTTCTTGGGCATACAGAATCATTTTAATAGGAATTCTAACTAATAGTACTAATTCAGTGTGAATTGCATATTCCTGTTCAAACTGAAAAGAATCCAGAAGCTGCTGTTAGTGCCCTTTAAGGGATGGTAAAAGTCCAAATTCATGACAGAAATACCTTATATATGTGGTGTAGACCAACCAGATCAAAGATCTCTTATTCCAATTTCAAAGGAGTAGCCATGTTAAATATAGGCTTAATACCTGAAAGTAGATTAAATACAGAGATAATTATACATAATAATTATAGCTGAGGGTTACATTATACAGAATAACTAGTTAATAAACTCAGCGGTTTGATTGGATCAAACTCACCAACTATTTATATGTGAAAATAATGACCTCCTCGTTGAAATTCACAACTTTTAGTTTGGGAATTTAAGAATCATATGTCAAGAGTGAAAAGTGTTTCTTTAGCAAATAAATCAGGCGATCCCCGTTGTCCTTGTGACCAATGCTTCCATCCTTAGATGATTTGATTTTAAAAAGATAAAGGAGTAATAATAATCAGAGTCCGCATTAGTAGAAGAATCTTGAAATTACGAGGGAGCTATGTAGAAGATTTCTGTGCTAGCAGAGAATAATTTCCTCTGCCTTTGCTTTATTCATCTCATGTAAATTTTGATAAAGTTCATCACTGTGGTTATTATTTTATTTACCGCATTTTATATGTTTATAGCACAATTTACACAGTAGGATCTTTTTCCTTTCCCAGATTAACATAAATGTGTGTGTTCTTGATGGAAAAGGGAGCCTTTTTAGAAGCAGGTAATTGACATACATCACTCTAGCTCAGTGCATTCAGAACTTACTACAATATGTCCATCCTCCCCCATGATGTCTAGGAGTGGGCTTTTTATGCCATGATATCTATGTACCATGTACTTATGCACCTACAACTATTAACACCTACTGTATACGCCAGCAGTATACAGATGATTTTATATGCTCATGACTACCCTGTGAGAATAATAATCCTCAGTTTATGGCTGAGATTCTTAGGTTCGTTGACTTCCTCACATTTACCCAATTAGTAGAATGGAAGAGCTAGGATTCTAAACTAGGGTTATCTGATGGTAGAATCTGTTCTTTTTATGATCACATTCACTGCAGGGAATTCAGCCTCCTTGAAAGAAATCCTGGGCTTGGAAAGGACCAAAATTAGGATATGCCTCGTTGGATGACTCTGTCTGACAGTGTCCTGAAACTGCTCCGTGAGCACCTTTGAACTCCCCCGACTGGGTTGGTTTTGTAGATTCATGCAACTTCAGCATTGGGAAGAAGCTTAGAGGTCATCTAGCCCAACTCCCAAGGGGCCATCCAGCTTATGCCTGCCCAGGTTCTCTTGAGGCAGTCAGTCCATTCTTTCTTGGGACAGCACAAACTCACAGAAAGCTTTTTTTGTGTGTATGAGGAATATTAGCCCTGAGCTAACATCCGTTGCCAATCCTCCTCCATTTGCTGGGGAAGATTGGCCCTGGGCTAAGATTCATGCCCATCTTCCTCTACTTTATATGGGATGCCACCACAGCATGGCTTGACAAGCGGTGCCTCACTCTGTGCCCGAGATCTGAACCTGCGAACCCCAGGCCACCAAAGTGGAGCACGCGAACTTAACTGCTACCCCACCTGGCTGGCCCCAGAAAGTTCTATATTTTCAGCCAGACTCTCTCCCATGATGCCTCCAGATGGAAGAAGCCTAATCCACCTTTTGCATAACAGTCCTTTAGGTATTTGAAGGGGATTCCAAATTCCCTCCAGGTTTTTCTCAGCAGTTCCAGTGCTTTCAACTGCGCTCTGTAGGATGTGGTTGTATTTCCCCTATAACCCTATATTCTCTTCCCTGAATGCTGTGTGGTCTTGCAGGGTGGCATTAAGATCTAAGCACAATACATCCAGGATTGATTTAACCAGTGAGGACTAGAGTTGGACTGTCACCTGGGAATTTTAGAGAATGTACGTCTGAGATTACATGTGGCAGCCATACAAAGTGTTGTGATTTAATTCTAGCTGGTCTCCCTTCACACTGTTCCCTCACCTCAACAAATGCAGGTCTTAGGCTCCAACCAAACTCAAGAATTCTGAAATCTTGTCATAGCTTCAGGAAAGAACCTCAGAGAGGAGAATCAAAGTACACATGGTTGTTTCCAGGAAAACAGGCAGGGCAATTTTTAGCATAGCAGGTGTTTGTCACTTACTCTGGTGTGGTGAACTTGTGCCTGAGTCTCAGTGGGGATGAGATGTAGAGTGACTGGTCAGAAGTAAATGAATAGAAATTGTAGTTCCTCAAATGTCTGAGAGATATTAAGAGACAGAAGGCAGTGCCTCTTCTAACAGACTCTGATTCCGAAGTAGGGGTCAGTGATTTTGCTCATCTATTAGTTCTTGCTGAGCCCTGGGATGTAATTCACCATGGCCAGCAAGGGTTTGCTGTGCACAGGAGTGATCCTTCTAACCTGCCATGTCTGTAGGCATGTGAGAATCTGGGAGGAGCTGAAAGAATTATATCCTGCCAGTTCATACTCAGAAGGTGAGGAATGTAGTATTTGTGTCCTTTGGAACACGTGTGGGTATTATTGGCATGACAATGAATTTTCTGTTCCTTTTGTGAAAATGTAAGATGATATAGAATAATTTTTCAAAAGTATAAATTGAATACACAAATAGTACATTATGCTCCAGTTCAATTAGCAGAGTAGGTATAAAATTTGTATGGAAATATAATCAGATATTTATTTGTTGCATTCATTTTAGATACACATAATAGACAGCTGTAGGATATTCAGTACTCTCTGGATCAGATTTGCATTAGTGACCTAGTTGCAAAACCTTCTGTTCCACGTTCATCAAGCATATCATTGTATTTAAATTTCTAGCACATTTAAAGGTAAAACAAATATTTTCATTTTTAAGGGATTGATTGATTTAATCTTTTATAATAGGATGCATCTTTCAATATTTTAAGAATAAAGGGAAGAAAAAGATTTAAAAGTAACGTACTTTAAAACATCTGAATTTGAGATGTAAGCATTTTCACATCTATTTATATATGTGTGTGTATATATGTGTATATATATATGTGTGTGTGTATATAGATAGATCTTACACATGTATATAAAACCTTGATCTCTTACGGGCTGTATTTAGGGATGAGATAGGAGGCCATACAAGCACCTGTTTTGCATTGACAAATTTCAACAGGCATTAAATGGGGGGGTAGAATAATTGGGCCCATTAAAAACATCGATATGTTTCTATTCTGAAAAGAGCCCATGATGTTTCTGTATCTGGACTTGCCGGATATGCCCATATTTCCCACCTCATCAACATAAATCAAACTCATATATTCTGTGCTCAAGCACCCATGTAGAGAAAGATTCTGAAAGAGAAAATTTTTGAAAGACATAGAACAAAGAAAAAGAAGAGGAGTCCTTTAACTGTGAAGCTGTAATTTATTAAGTGTCTTTAGAATTCATGTAAGGGGCCTCTCTCTTTTTGTTCTTCTCTTGTAGGTCTCTAAGGCCACTGATGACAGGAAAATCTTCAGTGGGTCCAGAGACAAGCTGCTGGAAATCCTGCACATTTATTTTCTAGAAGGAAGTGAGCTGATTAAGAGAGTGATCCTTCAGAGAGATCCTCCCTTTAAAAAACTTTAAAGAACTCCAAAATAAGCCATTTCCATTTCTGGGCCCCTAAAGTGGCTCACGAAAGCCAAAGGCCACTTGCTTAATGTTAGGTGATTTCAAAAGCCTCAATAAAGGGAGTTCATAGGTGGAGAGGGAGATGATGAATAAATTGTCAGAACCTACCAAGTAGTGGGATATCTCTTTAATTCCAAGCGTGTTCTATTTCACTTTGTATCTTTCAATAAAAAAAAAAAAAGAAAACGTGTCTTTTTTTAAAAAGATATATTTTTCTCTATTAAGATTCAGTACTTAGTATCTGAGTATGGACTCATCATTAGATCTAGGGTAGATCACAACCTAATTTACAAATTCAAAAGCATAAGTCAGATCAACTCAATTGCTCAAGGCCATGTATTTGCAAGTGAGAGTACGCACTGAAAATTTCCTGCCCTTGGACTGGTGTGCTGGGTAATGCTGCTTTTCTATAAGAATGTGTTCCTATCTTGGATTTAACACAATGTTGCTTATCAGTTGAAAATGTTTATCCTATATCCACTCATGTAATATCAAGTGTAAAATTAAGTCCATGATCTAGAAAATTCAGGCAAAGAAGTTTAAGTCATTTGGATCTTCCTAGAGGTTCTGATATTTTTTTTTTACCTGAAAAAATAGGTGATTACTCGATAGCCTTAGCTCTAAAATATATCTGACAGGTTATTTTTATTTGTTTGGTTTTCAGAAATCATATCCATGTTTTCTACTCTCTGTCGTCTTTAGCAAAATGAATCAAAGCCACTCTTTACCCAAAGCTAACACCAGTGTTGTCTTTTTTTTTTTTTTTTACACATTGCAGGGCTTTACCTCAATTACTATGCAGTAAATTTATAGGGAAAGAAAAATTTTATTAAATTATAACTGAGAGGAGCTGATTTTTTTTACATAGCAAACAAAAAATGCCTTCATGAAAGGTTATAAAACCCATATTATTTACCTGAGAGACCTTTTCTGTCTCCCAGGTAAACACTTACAGTGTGTAGACTTATGTAAATACATATTTAGGAGTGGCTAAATATGGCGAGGTATTTTTAAAGGCATATTTACAAAGCTGAATACATATATTGGCATTTTGGTGTGTGTGAGCTGTGTCTGCTGCTCTGCTGTCTATTCAGAATCCCAGCGGGCCTCTGGTAGATACATCTGGGATATAGGGACTGAGTTTCAAAACATTTATCTTTAATCAAAATTACTAAGGACAGGTTCTTAAATCATTTCAAAAGGGTGAAAATTTTCAGCTAATGGAGTTCAAGTCTTTCTTGCCAGTTTGACTTAAGGAAAATTGTTTCAGAAATGCAGGCATCATTCATGGAAGTCAATCTCCTTTCCGAACATCTTTGTGCATAAAATAACCATCATTTCACATTCAGTTCAGAATATTAGAAAATACTGAAAGATACAGTCCATATGATGAATGAGTCCACTAGGAAATTTTAGTTAAGGGGAAAAATGCCATTAAGATATTTTTTAAATACATTAAAAGCACATGAAAATGTAAATGATAAAATCCGTTTGTTGTTAATTCAGTGGCAGGAAGCTTCCTGTGGTAATTTAGTGTAACTCCGTCTAGAGGATTCACGATGTATATGTTTCTTCTTCGCTTTCTTAGGAAATGTGTTCTCTATGAGGAAGAGAATGAGATGGGAAGAGAGAGAGTGTAGATGCATGAAAGAAACTACCTGTGCTTCTGCTGTCTCCTGTACCTTGGAATGAATGAGTATCCCATTTGTGTAAAAGCCCTTTTTAAGATGGACAAGTTGAGAGTCTAAATAACTCGAGAGCTTGGGCTGTCTCAGGAGCCGTTGGCTAGGAAGTCTAAACAATGCTTGTATTTCATTTCTAATGCAGTACACAGCTACTTCTAAATGGTCTCCATATCCTGCAATGGAATAATTGAAAATCTTATTATAGTAAACCATATGGGGGACAAAGAGTATTTATTCAGTGAAATCATTTCTCCAATAAAATTTGCACTGGGCTCAGTTCTTCAAAATTTACAAAAATATACATCATATGTACATATTTTTCCCGAAGTACAGACAACACAAATTTTGATTAAACTTTAAATATCATTTTAATTTAAAATGCTATTCCAGTGCTATAAGGCCTCTGGAATGTAGAAGCTTCTAATACAAGTGCTGACACAATTTTAGCTGTAACTGTGAATGGGTGCACTCTATACATATGACTTGTACCAGTATTTTAAACTTGGAAAACAAGCTTTCCTGACAAGACAATCCTCGTTAAAAATGTTTTTTAATGATAACGAGCAGGCACAAACACCTTTGCATTACAATTTTTATTAGTTTTATCCCATCCTTAATTTTATTCTGTGGCTAAGTATCTCATTTCCATGTAAACTTCCATTAGGAAGACAAATTGCTGACACCACATCTACTGACAGAAATGCCACAACATAAATTACGCCAAGAAAATGCCGCTTTGGGTGGGGGGCATGGCAGGGGGAACTAAGCTAGATAAAAAGCCACTGTGTTACTGCCCTGCCTGCAACCCTGTCCCGCTGACCACTGATAAAATTTATCACAGGGCCACATACGGGAAGGCAGCTTAAAGAAGAGTCGTCTGTGGTAAAACGTGTAACAGCAAAACAGCTAATGGAGCATTATTACTTTATTGGAAAGCAATATCTCTGGATGCTTCACTTTTCTAGCTTTAGCAAGAGTATGAATTGTTCTTCTATATGCAGAAGAGCTGATACGAAAAACAAGGTCGTCAGAGCTCTGAGTGATGGCACTAGGCATCTGCTGGGCTCACCGGTTCACCACTCTCTGCCCAGGACACTTAACCAGCAGAGGGGTGAAGGAGTTCCAACAAACTGAAAAGCCAATCAGAATCTTCATTCTGATCTATAATGTTAATGGTCTCTTTGTAAACAAGCAGTCTTGTAAATTTCTGGCTAATTATTGTTGTCATAATTCTGTCCTGGCATTAGTAGAACGTAGAAATATCCAAATTCCACCAATAAAAGGAGCCTCATTTACAGAGAAATTTAAAAACTTTGTCATTGGATAGAGCTTATTCTTTAGGGGTGGAAAGGAAAGAGGTTGGGTAAACTTGCACGTCACAGGTCAGTCACAATTGGATGGTTAGAATGGTTATAAATAAAAATGATTAGGTGGTGTGATGTCTGAATGCCAGTGTAGACAGCATTTCAAAGAAATGAAGATCAATTGTATCACATGCTGCTGAGAGAATGAGAGTGACGTCACCAAGATGGCGACATAGGTCATTTCTGGCTTGGCTCCCCCTCACAAGAGAAACAGCTAACAACTGTTGATGAACAAGACGCCACTGAGAGAATCCTAGAACACGGGGGTGAGGCTGAAGTACCCCCTGCACCACCGAGACCAAGGCGGATGCGTTAGAAGGGTAAGAGAAGCCGCTATACACTGTCCCCATTGCCCCCTCCCCAGGCCGGCACAGCACACCACAAGGTCTCCCTGAGCCTCAGGTTCCTCCACTGGGAAAAATGATTAGCAGACCGGAGGGTTTTGTTGTTCTTATCATCTTTGCTATCCATATGTCATGTATTAAAATGTATATACCTGGACACACAAGGTGCAGCTGTATTCTTCCCCTCCTACACAACTTGCATCTCAGCCTTTGAGCTCTGTCCATTGCTACAGTTCATTGAAGATGTCAGGGATTTGGGATAGAGTGCCTCCAGTTAACGTAAGAGAAACTGCATTGCTACCTAATGGGTCACTTTATGCTAAATCTGATAATAACCGCAGAGGACATTAGTAAGAGAGCAAAGGTTTCATCTCTAATGGCCAACCTCATAAGCCAGGAACTTCATATCAACCTTCTTTCCTTTTTGTCCAAGTCCATTGTTAATGCCATGTTATTCAACCCCTTTATGAAGCTGCCTATATACCCAGCCTCTACAGTTCCTTAGGTTAATATTTCATGTTTACTTCCTGCAGTTAAAAGCAATACTTTATCTTACAATTTTCCTAAATACATCTCATTCAAGCTGTAAGGGAAATTATTTAAATATCTAAATCACCAGCTTTTGGTGAATAATCAAAGCTACTGTTTATTAAATTCTGATATAGACTAGGCACTGTTTAGGAGCTCCATGTTAGTTCAGTTAGTCCTCAAAAAACTCTATGAAAATAGTTATTATTTTCTTTATTTTATGAAAATGGAATTTGAGGTTTAAAGATGTTGGTATAATTTATTCCAGGTCACGTAGCTCATAGATTTATTCATTGAAATATAATATTTTGGGTTTTATGTGTAGATGATGTATTTTTTTCAAGATTGCAAACCTATAGACAGTATAACTAGAACAGGCCTCTTTGCTCTGCCTTTATGGGCACAATGACCAGCGTACAGTACCACACATAAGAGTGCGTGGAGGTGTGGGCTATATGTTGCCTTTTATTATTAACAAACAGACATTCAGCAATTCCCTTAACCTCCTCAATTGCCTCAAATGTAAATATGAAAAATAATCCTTTAACAGTGTGAAGACAGAGGGATGGCTCTATTGGTCTCTATAGATTCCTTCTAGATTTTAAATTGCTGCTGATAAAATGACAAAGAAGAAAAAAAGTCATATCTGTGTCAGGATGCAGAGCCAAGCCACCAAAAATCTACCTGTCTTTGACACTGATCTTGCTACAGTAGTCAACAATATAATGTAGTTGGTTGAAAAACAGTTGCTTTATATAAATTGACAAAGCAACCTGGAAAAAAAGGGGAAATAAGTAATGAACTTGCAAAGAATGCCCATTATGAAAGAGTCAGCATCAGCTGACTCTCGAGTCTTAGACAATGTGCTCACCAAGTATCTTTGAGAGTCTCTGTTTAGAAAATGGAAGGAGAAATTGATGATGGAACATTTAGCTTCTATGAGCCATGATGGATTATTAATTGTCTTTAACGAGTGAAGAATGTAGACTTCAGGGTACCTGATTTCTAGTTGCATATATTGTGTCTGGAAAAAAAAAAAGAGTCTTCATGCCAACTTTTATTGCAAAAACTAAAGCTAATTTAGGATTCTGAAGAAAGGTATGAGAGATAAGATTGATGGTTATTACTGAGAAAGCAAAATGGAGATGGCTCCTTCACTAACATAAGAGGCAGATGAGACTAGGAGGCGAGAAAGCTAGATAGTAATCCCTTGTTTATCCAAAACTCACATATACACATGTTTTTTCCTTCTTTTTCCCCATTCTCATGTTCATTGTGTTCTTTTGCACTCCTCTGTAGCTTGGCCTGAGACCCAGGACTTGCAGTCTTTTATCAGCCAGAAGAGAGAGAGAATGGGGATAGAGTGGAAACGTGTGTTCAGTGAGGATTCCTGATTCTAGAATGAAAATGGTGCGTAGGAGATCATTTTTATCCAGTCCTAGTAACAAACCCTTGGAATCAAGCAAGGGCAGTACAAGTAGATTCTCTACGTGTCCTGCGTGTGTGAGTTCATATAAGGCTGGTGTCCACTGGGTCCTTATGCTTGAATCTGATGATAATTGTCTGAATGAAAGGATTTATGCACAGGTATCACCAGATCACATAATCACAGTGACAGTTGTGAGTATTTTACATTTAAGAGGAGTCAAGACAAATAGGAAGGAGGGGAGAGCTGGTTAAAGCAGTAAAAAAAAAAGCACAAAAAATGCTTAGTAGTAGAAAAATAAAAAGAAGGAAATCACAGAGGCCTCTCCCAGTTATTATATTAGCACTTTTTTAATACTTCGTGGCTTAATTTCTTCCTTTAGACCAGAATCTTGTGAATATCCCAGTTACACCACATTCTGGAAATAGAAAGAAGGAAAGCCTCCCTCTCTCCCAACCTCCCTCCCACACTTTCAGTGTTCTGTGAATCTGACCCATTTATCACCTGGAAGTATGGTTTCTTATTGAGAAACTTTAAAGATCTTATGTAAGCAAAATGCAGTCAGCACAGGGGAGCCCTCACGTTATCTGTCTCATTCTTCCTTTAATTTGGGAAAGGTAACCTTTGAAAATCAGATGTCCAATGCTAAAATAAGGTGTGAAGCCAAGCACAGGGCTACAGCCCCTAATGTGTCTCTTGTCAGTGGAGGAGGGCACCGTAACCTCTCTTAGGTGACATAATGGACTTCACGTTTAGTAGAATGGTGAGGTTTGGAGGCGTGCCTCTCAGGAATATCAGGGTTGTCCTAGGGACAATGTAACCTCATTTTGACATAGCCAATGTAACATATCAGAACGTTGGAAACAAACTTATTTTCTTCCAAAATTTTGGCTCATCTAAGTATTATTATGCCTTTTGTGGTTAAAAACAAACCATTGTCTTTCCCAATTTCATGTTAGTTCTGTTCCTCATCCCTTAAACTCTCATCTGGGGGTGGAGAATAGAGAGTCTTTGGCCAGTCAATCTGACGATGAAGTTCATGGGACTGTCACTGGGAAACTCAATTATGCAAAATAGGCAATGTGGCCAAAGAAAAATCTTGAGGCAACTGCAAACATTATTGGTTTTCTTTTTTGGAAATGGAACTTTTTTTTTTTTTTAATAAAGAGACAGAAAGCAGATCACCAAATTGAAAATTGGAATTTTCAGGGTAATTGAATAGATGATTTCTAAATTTTCAAAAAATTGCTGAACTATCGTAATTTTAACAGTTTTGCTTAAGTAGCTTTTTTCACAATTTTTTTTACTACAGAAATCACTGTGTGTTTCTAAATCTAATTAAAAAATAGATTTTTCTAATTATAACTATGCTCTCACTCATACCATGTTAGAACTTACGTATACTAGAGTAGTAGATCATGTAAATAGCAAATACTTTAATGTGGTTTCTCATCCAACAATGGTTTTTAATAAGGTACCAGTGGATGATGAATGTTCTCCAAGTATTTGGAAATGAAAAGAAAATTATAGTGGAATTTCTTCTTTTCTTCCACACAAATTAGTGGTGTTTCACCCATACTAAGAAAACTAAACTTGTTTGACAGTTTATCATTTAACTCATTTCTCATGGTGAAGCAGATTGACCAGTCAGTTTAATGTATCCTGGTGTCATAAAGATGTTTCTGGAAGGACAGGGCTCTAAACAGATAATTCATACACATGATAGGTACTTCATAAAGATATACTAAGAATGAACTAAAACTCAGTATTCAAGATGCTAGTTACTTTGGTGGATCCATTGGGAGAACTTTGTTGGAATGATTCTTGAAGTAGCTCCAGGCAGGGTTACATTTGATTTTAAGTTTAAGGAGCAACAATAGTCCATTGTTCTCAAAACTCAAGCAGATGGTATATTGGCAAAAAAAATATTTTCCATGTTGTTACCACTGCCACTTGAACACACTGGATTTTTTTTTTTTTTTTAGTGAGGAAGATTAACGCTGAGCTAATATCTGTGCCCATCTTCCTCCACCTTATACGTGGGACATCTCCCACAGCATGGCATGATAAGAAATACGTCGGTCCATGCCCGGGATCTGAACCCGTGAACCCTGGGCCGCCGAAGTGGAGCTTGTGAACTTAACCACTATGCCACTGGGCTGGCCCAAACACACTGGACTTTTAAGAGGTTTTCTCCATAAACCATTTGTTACCCCTTGAGAGTGAGTCTGCAATTTGGCTAATATTCATCAGATAGCTGGGACCTGATAAGCAGATAATCTTCCCAGGCAAAGCTATCTGAGAAAATCACAGCAATATTGCTGGAAAGAGTTATGTGCACTCCCAATCTTTACTCCTTCACTTCTCACTCAAGTCCTCAACCTACTTCAGTTTCTGGATCTATCATGTAGTACTAGCTATGTGACCTTGGACAAATTCACTTCTTTGTGTTTCCATTTTCTTATCTTGAAAAGAGCATCATAATAGTATCTACCCCGTAACGTTGTTATGATGATTAAATGAGAATGTGTGTGTGTGTGTGTGTGTATATGTGAAGACACACATACCTGCATATATATGTGTATACACATATATGTATTTATGTATATGCTAATAGAAGTAGTTTATCTTTTATGTCACCAAATGTCGTGTAAGGAGAATGGACACCTCTTAGTCTTTGTGTTGCTTGACTTCTCAACCATGTTGGACAGTGTAGAGCACTCCCTCTCTCTCAAACTCTCCTACTCTTCTACTTTGCATCAAGCTTTCTCTGCCGTCTCTTGCACAGTCCTTCTTGAGTGCTCCTTTTCCTCTCATGCCTTAAATGTGAGGCTGATTCATCAAAGCTCAGCCTTCGGCGCTTTGCTCTTCCTGCTCTACCCATTCTCATTTGGCCAATCTCATTTGGTTTTAGAATTTGAATTATTGTAAAACCTATAAGCAGATGACTTCCAAATTTCTATTTCTAGCCTAGACCTCACCACTGAGCGTCAGACTTCTATATCCACCCGCCTACTAGGCATCCCCTATCTGATGGCCCAAACGTACTTCACACTCAATACGTTCAAAATTGGAACTGTCAGCTTCCCTGTCCCATGTCCCCCATTCTCATTAAATGGTAGCACTTGACTCACCTACATACAATATGTATCCTATATATTCTTCATCTTAAGCATTTCCTTAATCTTATTTTATTTCAGCTGTTCCAACTCTAATTTGCCTCTTGCCTGACCTAGTACAACAACCTCACTGGTCTCATCACCTCTAGTCTTGTCTTCAGTTCTCTACATAGAAGATAAAAGGTGGTTCTACAAAGCAAATCTTCTTATGTTCTTCCCCAGCATAAAAATATTCAGTCTTCTTGATGTGGTGTTTAACGCCCTGCGAGAACTGGCCTTTGCTTCTCTCTCCAATATCCCCGCCTCCATAGAATCCATGCTTTCCTACCTCCGGCCTTTTCGACATGCTATTTCCTCTGCCTAAAACCCTCTGCTAATATCCCTACCTTTCCTGACTCAGTCGATAATTATACTTTAGATCTTAGCTTAGACTTTACTTCCTCCAGGAAGCATTCTTAAGCATTGATTCCTCCAAGTTATTTCCTTTGACATTTCTCAAGACCCCTTTAAACTTTTTTCATCATAACGTATTACGTTGCTTTGCAATTGTCCATTTACCTCTCTGTCCCTATTAGACTTAAATTCCAAACCGGGCAAGGGTCATGTTTATATTTTTCAAGGTTATATCCTCAGTATCTAGCTGAGGTAATGTTAGTAATTTAGAATGTGTAGAATAATAGTATATTATATGAGTGCATGTACATTAGGCTGTGACTTTCAAGCAAGAATACTGAGAAATGGGTCAAACCTCAAAATTTTCTTTTTTTAAAAAAAAGGAAATATAGAATTTAGTTAAAATATCATTACAAATAAGCCAAGAGTATACTACTAGGAGTAAGATTTTTTTTTATTTTTTTACTGATTTTTTTTTTTTTTTTGTGAGGAAGATCCGCCCTGAGCTAACATCTGCCAATCCTCCTCTTTTTGCTGAGGAAGACTGGCCCTGGGCTAACACCCATGCCCATCTTCCTCTACTTTATATGGGACGCCACCACAGCATGGCTTGACAAGTGGTGCATCGGTGCGCGCCCGGGATCCCATCTGGCGAACCCTGGGCCACCGCAGTGGATAGTGCGCACTTAACCACTTGTGCCTCCGGGCTGGCCCCTTTATTGATGTTTTAATAGTTTATGACATTGTGAAATTTTTGGTTGTACATTTTTGTTTGTCCATCACCACATACATGTCTCCCTTCACCCCTTGTGCCCACCCCCTACCCCCCTTGCCCCTGGTAACCACAATAGTTTTCTCTGTCCATATGTTGGTTTATATTCCACATATGAGTGAGATCATACAGTGTTTGTCTTTCTCTGTCTGGCTTATTTCATTTAACATAATATCCTCCAGGCCCATCCATGTTGTTGCAAACAGGACGATTTTGTCTTTTTTATGGCTGAGTAGTATTCCATTGTATATATATACCACATCTTCTTGATCCAATCATCAGTCGAGGGACTCTTGGGTTGCTCCCACTTCTTGGCTATAGTGAATAATGCTGCCGTGAACATAGGGGTGCATAAGCCTCTTTGGATTGTTGATTTCAGGTTCATTGGATAGATTCCCAGTAGTGGGATACCTGGATCATAGGGTATTTCTATTTTTAATTTTTTGAGGAATCTCCACACCGTTTTCCATAGAGGCTGCACCAGTTTGCATTCCCACCAGCTGTGTATGAGGGTTCCTGTTTCTCCACATCCTCTCCAACATTTGTTGTTTTTTGTCTTGGTGACTATAGCCATTCTCACGGGTGTGAGGTGATATCTTAGTGTTGTTTTGATTTGCATTTCCCTGATGATTAGTGATGTCAAACATCTTTTCATGTGCCTATTGTCCATCTGTATATCTTCTTTGGAGAAGTGTCTGTTCATTTCCTCTGCCCATTTTTTGACCGGGTTGTTTGTTTTTCTGTTGTTCAGTTGTGTGAGTTCTTTATATATTATGGAGATTAACCCCTTGTCAGATATATGTTTTGCAAATATTTTCTCCCAGCTGGTGGGTTGTCTGTTCATCTTGATTCTGGTTTTGTTTGTCTTATAGAAGCTCTTTAATCTGCCAAAGTCCCACTTGCTTATTTTTTCTTTAGTTTCCCTAGTCTGGGTAGGCATGGCATCCAAAAAGATTCCTTTATGACCAATGTCAAAAAGTGTGTTGCCTATATTTTCTTCTATGAGTTTTATAGTTTCAGGTCTCACCTTCAGGTCTTTGATACATCCTGAGTTAATTTTTGTGAATGGCGATAGCAGATGGTCCACTTTCATTCTTCTGCATGTGGCTGTCCAGTTTTCCCAACACCATTTATTGAAGAGACTTTCCTTTCTCCATTGTATGTTTTTAGCTCCTTTGTCGAAAATTAGCTGTCTGTATATGTGTGGTTTTATTTCTGGGCTTTCAATTCTGTTCTATTGATCTGTGTGTCTGTTTTTGTACCAGTACCATGCCGTTTTGATTACTATTGCTTTGTAGAATGTTTTGAAGTCAGGGATTGTGATGCCTCCAGCTTTGTTCTTTTTTCTTAGGATTGCTTTAGCTATTCGGGGTCTTTTATTGCCCCATATGAATTTTAGTATTCTTTTTTCTATTTCCGTGAAGAATGTCATTGGGATTCTGATTGAGATTGCATTGAATCTGTAGATTGCTTTAGGTAATATAGACGTTTTAACTATGTTTATTCTTCCAATCTATGTGCATGGGATGTCTTTCCATTTCTTTATGTCATCATTGATTTCTTTCAATAATGTCTTGTAGTTTTCATTGTATGGGTCTTTCACCTCCTTGGTAAGATTTGTTCCTAGATATTTTATTCTTTTCGATGCAATTGTAAATGGTATTATCTTTTTGAACTCTCTTTCTGTTAGTTCATTATTAGCATACAGAAATGCAACTGATTTTTGTAGATTGATTTTGTACCCTATGACTTTGCTGTAGTTGTTGATTATTTCTAATAGTTTTCCAATGGATTCTTTAGGGTTTTCTATATATAAAATCATGTCATCTGCAAATAGTGAGAGTTTCACTTCTTCATTGCCTATTTGGATTCCTTTTAGGAGTAAGATTTTTTTTTTTTTTTTTTTTTTTTTTTTTTTTTGTGAGGAGATCAGCCCTGAGCTAACATCCGCCAATCCTCCTCTTTTTTTGCTGAGGAAGACAGCCCTGGGCTAACACCTGTGCCCATCTTCCTCCACTTTATATGGGACGCCGCCACAGCATGGCTTACCAAGCAGTGCGTCGGTGCGCGCCCGGGATCCGAACCAGCGAACCCCGGGCCGCCGCAGCGGAGCGCGCGCACTTAACCGCTTGCGCCACCGGGCCGGCCCCAGGAGTAAGATTTTAAGGCATAGAATTATGTGGCCTTGGAGTGATGCTCCATTTAATGACACCACAACATAATTTAATCTCTTGGTGTTACTCTCAACACAAATGCCTGGGCATTGGAAAGCAACCCAAGTCTTGTCTGGCCACAGTTTTCATTCATTCAGCCAATTTATTTCAGTAAACATAGGTCTGAAGACTTCACATCATTATAGTTTAAAAGGGAGAATTTTTCAATTCTCTACGGCTTTTTTCGTATTAATTTTTTTGCATTATATGGCCTAATGTTTTTCAGCCTATGTTTTAAAATACCCATTCATTCTTTTTCCTACTGCTTCACAAGGTGAAAACTCATTTATATGATGAACTCCCAATTCCATAATCTTTCATTTCCACTTAGAGCAAGAGTTCTCAGATGCCGTAGCTTTGAACCAGTGGTGCTACTATCCTGTTTGGTCTGTTTACCATTGTATTGATTTTATTCTCAGGACCCCCATTTCTAACCACTGTGTAAGATAGAACAGCATCTGCACTCCAGCACTTTAAAAGATACTTAATTCAAAGACCCCTCTACCTAGCTACTTTTTTTTATCTTTCCCTTCTATCAAACTAAGTTATTAAAGGAGACAGTCTATTTTTAACATGTTAAATATTTTGACGAGAACTACTTAAAAATAGTTATAAGGTAAATTTTTTTCCCCCACTTATGTAGATTGTTTCACCCTCAAAGCTTTCCATTTCCTCTTGAAAGTATTTTTTTTGGTCAATTTTTTGTCTAAATTTTTCAATGGGAAATATAGGATTTCTCTTTTCCACTGGACATGCTCCATAATTTAAGGAGAAATTTTAAGGTTTTGGACATAAAACATATATGTAATCCCTGATTGCTTGATTTTATATATATTTGTTATATATGTGTGTATAATATATTTTATATAATTTATATATATTGACACACACATATAAACATACGCAGAAATACCTCTGTACTTACCATTTTTGTCTATAGTATATTTATGGTATATATACTATGCATATGTACTATATGCATATATGATGAATATCGGTACTGTATATATCATACAAACTATAAATACTGTGGTTACATGTACATATATGTAGTCCCAAATAATTTATAAATACTTGATGATGAGTCAATATTCTGAATTAAACAGTGTAGTTAGTTCCTTTAGGAACATTGACAATAAAAATGATGTCTGAAAAGGAATATTAAAAATAATTTAAATTATGATTTGGAGAAAACTAAGCTGCAGTGTTCGGTACAGTAAAGAAACAATTTTCAGTGTAATATATATGAAAATTTCCTTTGGATAAGGGAAAACGTGTACAGTGAAAAGACACAGAATTGTGAGTCTCCATCTGCATGCTCCATCATGCTGCTCAAATATGCTTCTAAAGTATACATACAATATTACCTGACATTTCTTGGACAGATCACACATTTTTGTAGCTCAGTAGCTTTCTGTATGAAGGTTTTGTAACTAATGAGATCCTACTCATACCCCAAGATTTTCCTCAAATTTCCTTTGCTCTGTGAAGTGATAGCCTTCAGCTCCCATAATACTTTGCACGTATCTCTATTATTTACCTACGACATTGTGTCCCTTTCCTAGTTTACTTTTCTATCTTCCCCATTAGGACCAATGTACTGTGAGGCATTATAGGCAGAGGACCTGGACAAAAATGGCTGAGACTCTGGAAAATATGTATGTTGGCTATAAATTATGAAAATAAACTACATCAAGATTAATGAATATTAAAATGCCTATAAAAATAATCTAAAGAAAATGTAACTCAACTCACATGTAGTTATGTGAGTTATATTTAATGTGAGATGTGAGTGCATTTTAGTCTTCTATATGGTGTCAGGTGGGTCTAGAAAACTGAATGACTGGGGTCTGAGAAGGTCTTAAGTTGGCTCTGTGGCCCCACTACATTTTGAGAGCAAGAATTTTGTTTTACTCACTTTTGTAATTCCAAAGGCCAATGGCAGTGACTGGCATATGGCATGTACCTAAATATTGGTGGTGAATTTCTGGAAGTTATAAACAGTCTGAATAAACCTGGCTGAATAAAAGCCTCTATTAAATGAATGTATCCCGAGAGGCACTCTGTCATAATGGTTAAGAGTGTGGCACTGAAGTGCCCTCAAACCTGGGTTTGAGATGCGGTTCTGTCACTTACAACAGGGGTGACTTAGGGTGAGTCACATATCTCTCTAAACATAGATTCTCTCCTCCATCAAAAGTGGTAACTATCTCTCAGGATTGTCACGAGGATTAAATGAGATAATATATGTTGAACACTTAACGTAGTGCATGGCATGAGAAAGGTTCCAATAAAAGTTGAGTTGTTGCTATTGTTATTGCTGTAAACTAGATAAAGGTAGCTTTAACATAAATGACGACATCTATAATATTTAAATCTTTAAATAGCCTTCAGTCTTGTTAGCCAAATTTAAGGAGAGTAGAGATAAAAGAGGTCACAGTGTACAACTTTCTCTAAATTCTCAATTCTTACAAGCAACAGATTGTAAAAAAAATGCTGGAATAAGATTTTGAGGCTCTATGTAAATTAGAAAAAAGTGATAGTGATAAAAGCTTTCTTATTCTCAAGATAACATGCATGAAAACAATTTGTGATTCAGGATAGCAATACGGTATGTCGTTAAGCCAACTCACTCTGTGACACATTGTCCTTGCTTTCTAAAGTAGGCCTCATCTCACTTTTAATGTGTGAAAGGAGAGATTATTCAACACAGTGGTAGACACATTTTTGTTCTCAAGAACACTGCGATATCATTAATCTTCTGGCACGCCTGCAAAGGCGGGTTATGTGAATGCTAGTCTTTTGCAAGGCTATAAATAAAGTTTAAAGAGAGAACGAGACAGAAAGAAAAAATGTTTTCCTGAAGCTTCTATTGCCACAGTACGGACCACATTAAGGGTGCAATAATTTACCAGTAATAACACTTTTAAAATCCTCTTTATGGTTTTTCAACATCTGTCTAGAAAAATCCAGCCTAAAAATAGAATCCGATCTTGTAACACAGCTTTCTCAAATTGGGTTATCCTAAACACTCTCCTCATTGAATAGTCACATATGACTATTTTAGAGCCATATTTCTGGGTATAGCAATGCTTTATCATGTATATCACATGCTTAGCACTCCTGTAAGATAGTGCTATACACATTCATGTATTAGGGTGTGTGTGTGTGTGTGTGTGTGTGTGTGTGTGAAGTGGTTCCTCATGGATGAAAAAGCTTCAGTGAAGATAATTTTTTTGCCTCTTTGGCTTTTGAAATGTAAAGCAAAACAAAGACACAAAGTTTCCCTCAATTTTTTGTGTTAGGAATTTCATTCCATTTGCTAGTCTAATAGACCCAAATTTCATAATTATCCATGTTTAAAAGTTGAGTCATACTTGTTTTTATTTGAAAATACTCTCAGGAATAATGCTTGCGTGCTAAATGCTGTTAGAGTGTGCTCATGGATTATCATTACACATAATCTGGACTTAATTTTCCCATCAAATTGGGATAGGTGGTAGCATTTTTTTGGTTCTAGCAAAGGGCTCTTTCTAATGGTTCTTCCGTGGGCAAAACTCCGCCCGACTTTCTGAGAACATTAGGTATACAGCAATTAACATATCACAGATTGTTGTTTAGATCTGTTTTTAATCTAACCTATAGAGCTAAAAAATTGAAAACTAATAAAAATCCTAGCTTATTTGTACTCTATTTTGCCATACACCCTTGGAAGATTTTTTTCATAATGTTTTGGAATTTGAGACTTCCACCCAGTTTGTATATGACAAACTGGACACTGCAATTAGAACCTCTTTGCTCTTCAGTTTTCAAGAGATGTGTGTTGCTAATTAAGAATCAACATCTCTGGCAGTTTTTCAGGTTGAGTAAACCTTTAGATTTGGGACAGTCAGCTGACACTGCATGCTCATAACTGGGCTTCTCGTGGTTCTTTGCTGTGCCCTCTGAATTTTAGAGGCCTTGTCTGGGGAGTCATGATGAGAGTCATTTCTTTACTGGTCTTTGCATGTGGCTCCACTCTCACACAGCTCACATCTGGGGAGCTCATTACATACTGTAACAAATTAGTACAAAACAGGCAGTTTGAATTCCTCATACAAGAAACATACAAGTGGAGTTTCCATGCCATTTGCTCAAAGAGCTGGAAAACAGACCTGGATCTTCCCAAGACGGAAAGTAGAATCCTCAGGGGCCAGCATGGCCTTTGGAGACCAAGTCTTGACCATCATGAGGATGATGATGTTAGTTAACTGTCTTTAACAGGGTTTCAAAACATTGCAAAGATGGATTTGGGGAGCACATTGTATCCCTAATTTGCATAAGACGATGAAAAGAAGAGGAAAATAAAAGGAACAGTAATTAATATCTGTGAAATTCTTATCACATATGGTTAAATACACAGTTACTTCATTTATTACTTAAAATATTTTCATCAAGTATATTACTTTTCTTGTTGGACAGTAAAGGAAGCTCACTATTGAGACAGGTTAGATAACCTGTTTATGAGCTCATAATTACTAAGTGGTAGAGACAGAATTTGAATCCAAATTGGCCTGATTCTAAAGTTCACTTTCTTTACTCAATCAGGATCAACAGGATTGACCTAGGATCTCATGGAGAATGAAGCAAAATTTCATTTGCTGGGTTCCTCCCTTCCCCTTCAATAAACTGCCCCTCCCTTTTAGTGGTCCCTATTCCTATCTACTGTCCCATTCTCTCAGGTCTTGTTTTTCCCATATCCTTGTCCACTCCTAACGTAAATGTTAACTGTAAATGATACTAGCTAGTTATACTTCTCTGATAGGTGTTTGTATTTTGGTAAAAACCAATCCTTTAGAATTTAAAAAAACGTACTTCAGACACCATGACAGTTGAAGAATGTCAGGGAACATATAGGGGCTAAAGAGCTGTCTTCTCAGAAACAGGCTTAGAGCCTAGGGAAACCCAGTGTTTCCCCCCTAAATATTTTTATACACATAAAATAAGTCTAAAATGAATCCTGAGAGCAGATTTTAAGGCAAAAGAAGTCATGAACTATAGATTAAGGGGAGAAATGTGGTCAGAGTGAGGCAGAATCACTCCTTGGCTTGGTGACATCAGAGTGTTCTGTGATGTTCTGAGCTGATTATATTAATCTTAAATTCTCTTCTCCCATTTCTACTTTATTCTATTTCCCTGGAAAGACTGAGTAGCAAGACAAGGCCTCAGAACACTTACTTAGGATTACATTTCTTCTCACTATGCTTGCATACAGCTGCTTCCTGCTTGAGAGGCCGGTATCTCCTGGCCCACAAGAGGATAGTTATGGGTCAGTTTGAGATGACATCTTCTCTGCTAGTGGTGATACCGAGCTCTTTCTTTTAAAGCTAATATTTATCAACACAGAATGTTAGAGACTCTTAATGTAAACCTGCTAAGTTTTCAAATGTATAGAGGAAAAAAACGGGTTAAGAAATAATAAATAATTTTTGGAAAAATTCATAAAACAGAGCAGAAAAAAATTATTGACCATTATCTCACTACTGTAATGTACCAGTTGATATATTTCGTAAACTTTCAACTACTTTTTTTCTGTGAATATTTATTAACATAATTGTAGTCATAACTCATATTTTACAATTTTTCTTTCTGTCTCCTAGTATTATGACATAGTCATTTTCTATGTTACTAAGCATTGTTCATTAGTTAGGCTGATTTTTGCAGGGAGGATGGGACCATCTCTTCATTTTTGAATGACATAAATCATGTTTTATTGTGCATCTAAATGCATGAATCACCTCCTTGTAGGCATTGCATAAATGCCAATATAGTCCAGCCACAGATTTTAAATATTACTTAGTTATATAGATGCTGCATTGTACCCTTTCATGGGGATTGTTAACATCATCACATTTTTAAATGTATCACAATCCTGCCATTTAATTATACTTAAAAATCGGTTTATCAACACTAGTGTTTAGAAAGAAGAGAACAAATACGATTGACATAAAACATACAAGTAAATAATCGAGTTGGATATTTTTTTGAAGATTGCTTAGATTCCTGTTCTACATATTTTCTGAGAATTTCTTTTACACTAAAGAATGTCTTCGAGCTATTTGCAGCTGTTGTGGCCTGGCCTTACCCCATTAGAGGCGATCTGTGGGAAGAGAAGGAGACAAATTGTGACACTGTCCCTTATCAAAGGACCACACAGTTGTTCGCCACTTTGACTCCATGATGGATAGTTATCTTGAGGTTTGACGGATGTAAGGCTGCAAGTTTAGGGGAAAACAGTGCAGAAGCCCGGTAGCTCCTTGCTATTGACGCTTACTTGATAACGTGGGGATAATCAATCTTCTCTATTGTTTTTAGCTTCAACTTTGTTTTCTGTTCAAACTTCATTTTTCCCACCTCATCAGATTGACGTGCCAAAAAACGTCTGGAGGGAGAAAAGACAAAAAGTAACTCTTTCCCACAATATTGATCTCACCAAACAAACTTCTATCATTCTGAGTGTGTATACTGGAGACAGACAAACATGTACCAATTTTCTGTGCATAACATGTGCATATATATATATATTTTTTAAGTTTTAATATAATGAGTGGTTGGAGAAAGAAAATACATCAAAAGTTGAAAAAAAATCTTTATCTTGAAGAAAGGCATTGTCCTTAAAGTATTTTGTTTGTATTTTGAATAGCAACACATTGTAATAGATTATTGATCATCTCACTTTCCTTGTTTCTTCAATATTTGCCTTAGTTTACTGATGGGCAACTATTAGATATTCCATTGAAATAATTATTTATTTCAATATCTAAATATGGTCAATTTTGATCTGGTTGCAAGAGATTGATGAATTGTTATAAGACCTGCTCGTTCTGCCATGCCTGAATTCCTCAAGCAAGGAAGAATAGAGGGGAAAAGCCCTTTTACTTTTCGTGATATTTTATTACCCCAATTAGTGCATGAGATGGTGGAAAGAATCAGAATTCTTATAAAAAAACTTTTTTTTATATTTGACAACTTTTTGTCAGCTTTATTGAGATGTAACTTATATACAGTAAAATTCACCAATTTTAAGACTGCAATTTGATGGGTTTTGACAAACGTGTACTGTTCAGTTACCAGTATTGCAATCATGATAGAAAAAAATTTCTATCACCACTCAAAAGTTCCATGTGGCCCTTTGTAGTCACTACCCTCCCACAGCCCCTGGTCCCTGGTACTCACTGAAAAACACAGATCATTTCATAAATTTACATGGCATCTGTGTGCAGAGGCCGTGCAAATCTTCTCAATATTGTTCCATTGCAGTATGTGTGTGGCCAAAGTGAGCCCTAACACAGTTTTCAGAGGATATGACTATATATTAGTTTGTAAATATTTCACAGCATTTATAAGATATAATTTCTAATAGTGGATTAGAAATATACTGTCAACTCCCTTGGAAAAGTCAGCAATTCGCCGGTTTCGTGCCATGCACAGCATAACACAATGTTTGAGATCCTGTCCTAGTCTCACGTCCAACTCATACCTCTTTTTGAAGCACTGAGGTGTTAATTGATAATTCGCTTTCTTTAGTCATCTTGTATTTTATTACCTTAAGAATACTTTTGTTGCTGAGCTTTTGAAACTGATGTTGGTTGATTCCATGTCTCTGTTAACCACTGTTACATTGAAATAAGAAAGTTCTAAGGCTCAGAGTATCGTTGGGATACAATATCTAAGTGTGGAGTGGAAAAGCAAGGCAATTTAATTTACTCTTCTAGTTTCCACATGACTAAAAAGGAGGAAACGATAAGTGCATGAAAATTGCTGTATATACCCTTGGCTGACAATTTTTTTCCATTATGTGTGAAGAGATATTAAGTGTAAGAACATTGTTCATTGTGTACAAATGCAAAGCATTCCTATTGTTGGGCACTATCAGTATACATACACTGTGTGGGTAATTTTAGCCGTAATGGATATACCATTTTGATTATTAGATTGAGCTTTTTTTTTTTTTGCTAAGAGTGAGTGAGCATAAATGAAGCTAGAATACATGTGTGTGCCCAAAGAAGTTAGAAATGAATGAAAATCTGCTGTAAATATTATGTTGTACTTGTGTCTTTAAGTCTAATGATATCATTTGGTTATTCACAGTCATTTGCATTTGGGTGTTTTAAAGAGGTTTTCTACTAAAATAAAATGAAAATATTAATATATCAACATTCAGATATTAATAAAACATGGGTATTTTACAGTATGGACTTTAACAAATCTAAAAATGCAAGACTCAAGTTATTTAGTTTGAGATGTGAGGGAGCTGTAGAGTGGAAGCAATGATTGTTGAAGAAAATACGTTTCTTTAACTTGTATACATTTTTAATTTTACCTCTGCCTCCTTACCTGTCTCTATTTATGAGCTACATCTTCCAAAAAAACCCCTAGAAATCCACATTCTCTCCTTGGCAAGCACAAATAGAAGATGCTAGTTAAGTAAGAGTGAAAATCTACACTACTTTTCCTGGAGTTATTTGGAAAAGGGGTGAAATTTAATTTGCATTACTCTTTGTTTACATATTCTAAAAAAGCTTGGTCCTTGAACCCCAAATCTCTAAACTCAAGGTTCCTAGTGATTTGAGACTAGTAAGAAACTCAAAGTGTTTGAGAACCCCCGAGAAAGCCTACTCCTATTTTTTTCCCATTAAAATACAAGAACCCCAAGGGATATGGTTTTATGCAGATAAATGTTGGATAAATATCTGAACTTCTGGGCATGTTTGAACCCACATAATGAATCATGCACAGTTCTGTCAACTGGTTAGGAACCAAAGTATTTAGCTTTTCATCGGTTTGCCTGTCTTTTCCAGAGTCTCTTTGTCTTTGCTTTAAGCACCTCTAAGCTCGGTGGCACACGTTGTGATCAAGCTCAGTGTTGTAAGGAACGAAAAATATTAAAGGTGAATGTAACTGCTAATATTTCATGCAACACTTGCCCTTTGTGCTAGCACTCGGCCACCCAGATCAGCAGGATGGGCGTGAGCTACATCTGTTCTTCTGTCGCAGCGTCTTTCCTAAACCGAGGGGGTGTGCCGTGGTTTACTGCTGCCACATGGCTGGCATTGTTATTTCATAACCTAAAGCCCTTTCTTATTTCCCTCTTTGCTCCCGAAGCCTTCGCTCCTGTGTGTTTTCTTTCCTTTTCCCCTGACTCTCTAACAGCTGAGCTACATAAATGCCAAGTAGCGACGTGAATTCCTAAACAGAAGCTGCCATAAAACAACGCTGCTCCAACCAAGAAACACACATGTAAAGGCACATGACTGACAGGGCTCAAAAGGCAGGTTTTAGTAAATGACAAGTGTGAAGTTCTCATTGTTGCGCTAGTCGATGGAAGCTCATATTTACACAAAAAAAATCATTCACATTTCAGAACAATTCAGGGTAACTGGCAGCTTGGGAAAGAAAAGACTTAAAATCTCTTAAAGATGAAGAAGACAGGAGGAGTACAGAATCCAAAGTGTTCTCTCACTTTGGAATATGTTGGCATCTTTCGATTGGGTTTAAAACTGGGATTTTGGAGAAGCAACAGGAAAAGTTGAAATTATAAATTATTTTTGTTAGGAACAAGAGAGAAGAAGAGAATGAAAAGAAAGAGCTGTTCATCTTTTATTTATTCTAAGCATAATTCCATTCAGTGTTAATTAAATAAAAGTCTAAAGAAGCATATTTCCCTTTTGTATATACTCATTGTCATTACTACAGAAAGATCTATGGTTGTCTGGAAATACAGGAAGGAAATATCGTGTGATGTCAATTCATTATATGTGATCAGTGTTATGATAATTGCTAATAAAAAGTCATCAAATACATAATTTGAACATTGCTTTTCATCATTATTAAAATAATCTTATAAGATGTTGTCTTATAAAGGACATGACATTATACTATATATATCCTATAATAAATTCTCGCTTTTACTGTATTTTCTTCTAGTACTGGTCAAAACCACTCAAGTAGCAAAAAACTTAATAAAATGGAAGGAATCTCAGAAATGACCAAATCTAAACCTTTCATTTTATAGTAGAGAAAATACTCTCTAAAATAAAGAGAATAAATACCTTTTCCTTTAGTGTGACAGTCTGCTTAGTTGTTCATCAAATGCCTTTCTTCTTCCTCCCTTGTAGTTAGATATGGCCTGTGACTAAGTTCTAGTCAATAAAATAAGGGCAGACGGGATGTGCTTTACTCCCAGACTAGACCCAGCAGAAACTTTCTGCTTTACCTGCCTGCTGACCCAGAGGGAAGGACTCAGAGGCCCTGTGATTGGTGTAGCTTCAAGAGAAGGATGCCTAGATCTCTGAATCATTGTGGGGAAGGCATCTGCCCTACAGCTGTATGGGACTGGTATATGAGTGAGCAATAGACTTATTTCTTAGGCCATTGGAGTTTGGAAGTATATCTGTTATATTAGTGTTGCCTTAACAAAAAATATGTGTTTGGAAGAACAAGCTTTTCTTTTTTTTTGTCAAGGAAATGAAATCAGAGACTTATAAGTAGCTGTCACAGCAGTGGGAGAAGGAATATTTCTGCCCATAGCCTCATCATCAACCTTGTCTTGGAATGGCAAGTTTCATTCTTCATCCTTGTCTGTTACCACCACACCTTCAAGTGTTCCTTCCTTTCTAGTCTCATTATTATAACACTATATCGGACTTTCCTCACTTGGACTTCGACTGTAGCAAGAGCCTCTTAACTGGTCTCTGAGTCCTTAGTGTGCCTCTTCTATTCTCACCATGGACCGACATAAGAATCATCCTGTTCAGAAAACCTGTATTGACTCTTAATTTTCTGAAGGTGAGCTAAGAAATTGGAGGCGTTGGGATGCATATGACCTTTAGACAGGTTTTGCTTGGCTGATGTGATGTGCCTTCTTTTTTAACTTTGTCGTCAGTATTTAAAAATTGAGATATAAAAAAACCCAGATTTCTTGCTTCTCTTAAATGAATGATCTGGCATGGTTAGGCCCCCATTCTCACATGGAGGGTGTCAGCTGGAGCAAGGCATGCACTTTACAGTTTACCCTCATCCTCACCTGTTTTAGTCAGGATTCTCCAGTGAAACAGACCAATAGGACACACATATATATGTATATGTATATATATGTATATGTATACACAGAGAGATTTATTATAAGGAATTGGCTCATGCAGTTATGGAGGCTGACAAGTCCCAAGATCTGCAGTTGGCAAGCTGGAGACCCAGGAGAGCCGATGGTGTAATTCCAGTTCAAAAACCAGCGGGCTCGAGACCCAGGAGAGCCGATATTTCAGTTTGAATCCGAGGCAGGAGAAAACCCATGTCCCAGTTCTAAGGCAGTCAGACAGCAGAAGTTCCCTCTTACTCAGCTTTTTTGTTCTATCCGGGCCTTCATCTGACTGCATTAGGCCCACCCACATTAGGAAGGACAATCTGCTTTAGCCAGTCTACTGATTCAAATGTTAATCTCATCCAGAAGCACCCTCACAGATACACCCAGATAATGTTTGGCCAAGTATTTGGCTACTTTTTGGCCCAGTCCAGTTGACACATAAAATTAACCATCACACCAAGCCATGGTCCCTAGACACTTCTCCTGCCTACTTTGCTTACTTGTATTACCTCCTACACCTCTGTAGGCATTGAAGTGGAGAATCGAATATAAATTCCATGAAGACAGGGATTTTTTTTCACTGTTGTATCCCTAGCATTTAGAACAGCACATAGTAGGCAGTCAATATATAATTATCGATTAAATCAATAAATTAATCTGACTGCTGCTCTGTAATATAATGTTCAAATTCTTTAGCTAGACACCTCAAGTTCTCCACCATGGAGCCATAACATACATTTCCCACCTGATCTTCCAGTAGGGGAGGAATAAGCAAATCAGGCCATAGAATATTCTAGGAAAGGCCATGCTGTCTTCTACCTTTGCCATTTGCTTCTGCTGATTATTCTACCAGGAAGATGAAGTTTCTACTTGTCCTGGCTTCTGTTTAATTCTTGTCATCTTTCCTGCTAAGTTCAGCCCACCCCCCTCCCTTTTTTTTCTCTTCAATGAAAACGTCTTGACCATTCAGACCAGAGTGAGCTCTCTTCTCTGAAATCTCATGATACTTTCTATCTGGATCACTCTTATTGTATTTTAGTCATATACTGTTTTAATATTGCTATTTAACTTTCAAATGAGTATTCAAGTTCCGCCAAGAAAGAGTGACAAGTATTTGTAATCCCTTGTATAAGGCAATGTCTTGAGTGAAAATGGGAGGTGTGCTAATTAAGCTATAACAATCAAGATAATAAGTGAATTTAGGAAGAATGTAATCTATTTACCATGTTAATTTCATTGGACTAATATTTGTTACTCCCTTACTATACATCAGGTAGTATGCTAACAGTTTTGTATACATTATCTCATTTAATCTCAAAGCAATCTTTGAAGAAGTTCCTATCATTAGCCCCATTTTGCAGTTGAGGAAACAGAGGTTTCGAGAGGTTACGTGATTTGCCTCCAGTCTCCTAGCTAGGACATGCCTGTGTTGGAATCGAAGCTCAGGTAGTGTGACTGTAGAGCCCAAGATCTTACTTAAACATCATGAGAAACTATCTTCCTAGATTTATGTACAGTTTATAAATATGGCAGAAGATAAGATAAGTAAGTCAAAATTTGGGAGACAGCGATAAAAACAGCAAAGCAAGAAAGAGTAGACCATTTGCAAAGTGAATAGTGAATGTTGTTGTTAAATGAGTGAAACTGAGTAAAAGTATAAGTCAGGAAATTACATAATAACAAAGTAACATCCATTACAGGAGGTATTAAGGAAGACAGCACACAGTCATCAGCACAGAAGTTGGGACACAATAGAAGAAAAGATAGCTGAGACTAGGGGAAAACTGCTAATTACAGGGAATAAGCTATTGCTGTCCTAGATAATTGTTATTATAGGTACAGTTTCTGTTACACTGGTTCCTGGAGATTCTCTGATCACTTTTATCGATTTAAAAAGCCAAACACATTGAGGCATAATACCATGCTCTGAGATACTACCGTACTCAGCATCTGGCACTTTGTAGGCAGCCAAAAAATATCTGTGGAAGGAAGGAAGGAAGGCAGGCAGGCAGGCAGGAAGGTAGGAGGAAGGAAGAAAGGAAGCCAGTGACCTCAGAGGAAATGAAGATGGTAATAGCAGGTTTTTTTTTTTTTTCCCCAGGTAAATTTCCTCAAATATCAAATGAAAGTAGGAGAAGAAGAGTGTGGGTTTAAATTCATAGAGGTCCTATTACTGACAGTCTGAACATTAAAGGATCTAAATGTTGGCTGCTTGATATTTGATAATATCTGCCTGGCTGGATATGGCTGATATTTTGCTCTTTTACAAATGTTTTATTTTATTCATCCAGCTCCAAAATCGATATTTGACCTAATGTGGGCATGTTGGGAAGAAATGTTATTATGTTGCCTGGCAGATGAAAGCTAAAAAGTGCAGAGAGATATGGTATGTTTTGAAAGGGCCCTTTTTTTTTCACGCTAGTACACCAAGAATGTTGTCTTTCTTTAGTCCTGGGGGAGGAGTGATGTCTCTAGCTAATTACCGTGTCTTTTTAAAGCCTTTCTTGGCAAATTTCCCTCCTCCTTAGCATCTGTCCCACAAAACGATGCACTTAAGAGATCTAAGAGTTAAATATCATAGTCCCATCTTCCCTGAATAATATAGTGTAGCACTCTGAGGTACGCTACCGTGGGATCCTCAGAGATAAGATCACAGAGTTTGGGTGGATGGAAATGTGGCTTCTGAGCAGTGAGAAACCAGGTCTTGACTAATTTTAGTGACTAAAGCTGCGTCTCTGTCTCACTAAATAGAAAAACCAACAAAAGTGCTAAGTTCAAGACAATATTATACTCTGTATTGTTCAAAACCATGATGACAAAAGTTCAAGCTCTCTGTTTATCATACATGTGTGTATATATCTATATATGTATATAGTTACATTTATGTGTATACATGTATGAATGTATATTATGAAAATCTGTTTTGTTTCTAACTGATTTAGAAAATGGAAAATTGTAGTCTTGGTTTTCTATAAACAAACCAGGATGTGAGTGGGTGAGCGTTTTGTCTCCTTCCTAAGACACTGGATACATAGTGATAGCTTTTCTTAATAGTAGTTCCTTCAATATGCTGACTGATATTTAATTAACTAAATACCCATCTCTCTCTCTTTTTCTCTCTTTGTAGTTCTGAACGTGTGGTCTAAGGATCCCTGGGAGTCCCTTTGACCCTTTCAGGCAAACTGCAAAGTCAAAGCTATTTTTGCACAATAATAGTAAGATGTTATTGCTTTTTCCATAGTATTGACATTTGCACTGATACAACTATGGGAAAAACTGCTGAAATCTTAGCAGAAAGGCAGTGGCACCAAACTGTAATAGTAGACACTGTATATAGATACTGCCATACACTTGCAGGAAAAATAAATCAATTTCTCTTTAATAGTGCCCTTGATGAAGCAGTTTATTCATTTTATTATATCTCCACCCTTGAGTACATATGTTTTAATATTTTGTGTGACGAAATGGGAAGTACACACAAAGCACTTCTGCTACCTCCTGAAGCATCATGGTTGTCTTGAGGAAACGTACTTGTGCTATTGTTTGAGATGCGAGTTAATGGGACACCACTGTTGCTTGAAAGAATGGCTGACAAACACAATGTGATTATTTAGACTTGGGTATTTGGCAGATATTTTCTCATAAATAAATGACAGTTGATTCAAGGACAGCGTGTGTTGCCAAGGATAAAATTTGAGATTTCAAGTGAAAATTAGGATTTTGCATGATTTGCAGTCGTCACCATGAACTTGAAAGCTTCTCAACACTTAAAGACTTTTCTGATGTTATCAGCAGTGATATTAATGGATGTTAAGCAGTTCTTTAGACATTGCAGCTGCCTCTTTATCTTTTTCAATACTATCTTCTTTAGAGGCCAGGTCTCCTGAAAACCCTGGAAGATCACTTAGGGTGACAGAACCTTTGCTCTCAGGTAGCTCTTCTAATCCTCTGTCATTCGGATGATGTGTTGTCAGTGTAGACGTGACTTGATTTTTTGATATTGTATAATGCAATGTATCAATATTTGGAAGATCTGCTACATAACTCAGTGGACCAAGATTTCCCAAATGACCAATGTATGATGTTACAAATCAGTTATGGTTAAAAGATCCGTTCAAATTGCAACATAAATCAATTGATTTTAATGAAACAGTACAAAAAACTCACTGATGTAGCTTAAGATTCTACATTGCAACTAACCTTTAAGAAATTACCGTTTGTTGATTTCGGGTGTGCTATCAAAGAACATTCCTAACTATCTGAAAATATTGTTAAAACACTCCTCTGATTTCCAGCTACATATCTGTAGTTAGAAATAGACATACCTGCACGAGGCTAGATTTTCTTCATATCATTCAACCAAAACAACATATCACAACAGATTGCGTGCAGAGTAAGATATGAAGCTCTAACTGTCTTTTACGAAGCCAGACAAATTTGTTCTCCCTGGCAGGTAGTAGGCAGTATTATGCTCCTACTTCTCAGCCCATACTGAGATTTGATTTGACCTCTAACTAATGGATGTGTCAATATTACTATTACAAAATATAAGCCACCATGTTTATTAGACAACACCCTTTAATCCTTAACTGTTTGTCTTTTCTCCTAAAACAGCATCCTGCTGGTTGTTCCAAACCGTATTTTAGGTGTTTGTTAAGATAGCAGTAATAATTGCTGCTAGACCAATTGCATACATTCCTCTACTAGCGTCTATATTTTGATGTTTAAGAAACTGGAGTACTTTAAAACAAACATAACTATAGAAGATCAATGTTAGAAAGATCCTTTAGGGTCATCTAGACTAACTTAGCTCAAGATGTCCCTAGCAAGTGGTCACCTTGATTATTCTTGATTACCTCCAGCAATGGGGAATTATCTCCCCATTCCATTTTGGGATATATAATGGAATCGTGCAATCCATTTTGTGGCTCTTTTTTCTCTGTGGCTCTGATTTTTGTGTCTGGCTTTTTTCTGTCAGTAAGATGTCTGTGAGATTCATTCATGTTGTGTGGTTATCAGTAGTTTGTTTGTTTTTATTACTGAGTAGTGTTCCAGTGTATAAATATACCACAATGTGTTTATCCATTCTGTTAGACATTTGAGTTGTTTCTAGTTTTGGCTACATTTTTTTTACAAGTGTTTTGTTGACATATATTCTCATTTCTCTTAAATAAATACCTAGCAGTAGATTTGCTGGACCAAAGGAGAGGTGTTTATTTAATTTTATAAGAAATTGTCAAACAATTTTCCAAAGTGGTTGTACAGTTTTACTCACCCACCAGCAGTGTATAGTGCACGTTTCTCCACCTTCGCACCAATGCTTGTTATGGTCAGTCTTATTAATTTTAGCCATTCTAAGGGTGTGTGTAGTTGTGGTTTTAATTTGCATTTCTCTGATGATGCACTTTTTTTGTGTATATGAGTCATTTGTATATATCTTCCTTTGTGAAGTGTTTATTTAAATCTTATGCCTACATGGCAAACTTGTGTTGTTTGTCTTTTAGTTATTTAGTTGCTGTAGGAAGCTTTTTGTATATTCTGGACACAAACCCTTTGTCAAATATATATTTTTTGTGAAAATTTTGTCCCACCTTATTCATTTTCTTTATGTTGTCTTTTGATGAGCAGATGTTTTTAATTTTGATGAAGTCTAATTTATGAATTTCTTTGTCTTTTATGGTTGTTGCCTTTTGTGCGCTCTCTAAGAAATCTTTTTCTACGACTCAGGTCACAAAGATTTTCTCCTATGTTTTCTTTTAAAAACTGTATAATTATAGCTTTCTTCTTAAATCTATGTTCCATTTCAAAACAATTTTATATATGGTGTGAGGTAGGAGGTGAGGTTCATTTTTTTGCATATGGATATCAAGTTCCAGCATTATTTGTTAAAAAGACTTTCCTTTCCCCCATTAGATTGCTTTGGTACCTTGGTTGAAAAGTCAATTATCTTTATAAAATTGTGTCTGCTTTTGGACTCTCTTCTGTTCCATCAATCTTTTTGTACATCCATGTGCCAATACTACACTGTTTTACTACTGTAGGTATAGTAGGTATTAGACTCAAGTGGTGTAAGTCCTCCAGTTTTTTCTCTCTCTCAAGTTGTTTTGGCTATTTATAGTCATTTGTATTTTTACATAGATATTAAAATTAGCTTATAAATTTATGTAAAAGGCCTTCTGGGGTTATGACTGGGATAGAGTTAAATTTATAAGTTAATCTGGGAAAATTGCATCTTAAAATATTGAATTTTCTAATCCATGGATATGTTATATCTTCTGTTTATTTATGTCTTCTTTAATTTCTCTCAGCAACATTTTATAGTTTTATAGTTTTCAGGATGGATGTTTTATATATCTTTGATGAAATTAAATTCTAAGTATTTTAGGCTATTGCAAATGGAACTCTTTTATCACTAATTTTCCAGTTGTTTGCTGCTAGTATGTAGAAATACAATTGACTTACATATATACTCCTAATCCTGACTTGCTAAATTTATGTGTTAGTTCCAGTTTTTTTTCCGCTGTTGATTCTTTAGGGTTGTCTATGCATCTATTCATGCCATCTGTCTATGGGGACAGTCTTACTTCCGCCTTTCCTGTCTTTACTTTTTCCTTCTTCTTTTTCTGATTACACAGTGTAAGGTCTCCTGTCTGAAAGTTGTGAGAGTAGACATGCTTGCCTGGTTCTAGATCTTAGGGGAAAACACTCAGTGTTCCACCATTAAATAAGATGTCAGCTCTAACTCTCACCTACATGCTCTTTATCACACCGAGTCATTATTTTTTAAACATAAATTAATTTTGATCCCAAATTTGATTGCTTATTGGTTCCTTAAGTTGGCCCTAAATATCTCTTGGATATTTCAAAAATTAAATTAATACTCAAACAATGATTTGTTAACGTTAAAGATTTTTAAAGAATAGTCTGCTTGTTTCTGGAGAGGGGACATGAAGGACTAAGGGACAGGAATGGGGGGAGACTTAAGTTTCATTGAATATCATTTTATATATTTTGAAAAATTTTTATAGTAATTTATTATTTGTTCAACTTACATTATTCGTATGTTATCTATTCAAGTTTCCATTTAATGTCACCTACACCCTAACTATAAAGATAATTAAAAAAATACGGACATCAACAAACTGGAAAACCATTTGGCCTTATCTTTAAGGTTTAATATTTATCTTCTGACCCGGGTATTCAACTTCTGCGTGTGCTTGAATTTTCATAGTGAAGTGTCATAAAATCAAAAAATGGAAAAAAAAAAACCCAAATGACCATTAGTGAAAGAATAAATAAAAATTTATGGTAAAGTCACATAATGAGATATTATACAGCAGTCAAATTAATTTGGTCTACAACTACACACTGTAGCATAGAAAAATGTTAAGAACATAATCTGAAATGAGAAAACAAGTCTCCAAAGATGCAGACAGTATAATGCTTGTTTATGAAGTTCAAAGCTAAGTGAAAGTGAGCAATCTATTGTGCAGGCAGACATACGTGTGTGATAAAGGAAGGGGATGAGTAAGACACAAGTCAGGATCAGGGTGATTGAGGAGGAAACGATATGTCCGAGCTGGAGAGGAAGAGGAGCATCCCAACACATGGAAATATTTGCTAATATTTGATTTCTTGGCTTGAAGAGGGAGTTCATAGGTTTCGTTATATAATAAATAAATATTCAATAAATAACAAAATTTAGAAAGACATAAATAAATGATGATAGTGCATTACTGACCAACTATTGTGATTAATCTAATTCTGTGTACTTCAGGTCCAAAAACAAATAAGCAAGCAAGTAAACAAACAAACAAACAAAACAAGGGCACCATGATTAGAATAAGCATCTTGCTTCCTAAAATTGCAGATCTGAAGAGAAAACCCTTATTTTGACTTTTTTAAGAAAAGAAAATCAGTTTTACAGTTAGCCCTTCGTGTATGCAGGTTCTACATCTGTGGATTTAGCCAACCTCAGATAGAAAGACCTGTACTGAACATGTACAGACTTTTTTCTTGTCATTATTTCCTAAACGAAACAGTGTAACAACCATTTACATTGCATTAGGTATTATAAGTAATCTAGAAATGATTTAAAGTATACGGGAGGATGTGCGTAAGTTATATGCAAATAGTACACCATTTTATATAAGGAACTTGAGCATTTCTGGATTTTGGTATCTGCAGGTGTCCTGGAAGCAAGCCCCTGTGGATATCGATGGACAACTGTATTCTCTTGTAATAACAAATGTTAAATATTTTTTAAAGCAAAAGAAGAAAAATTTAAAAATTCCCCCTCTTCCCTTGCAACTGGCTCAAAAATACTTAAAAAAAATAGTGGTTCTCAAGATGAATGTGTATATGTGTAAGTGTGTAAACACACATGCACACAAACCATTTAGCTGTTTGTTTCTCTCCCTTTCATATAAAAAATGTTGATGTAATGCTGATGAAATTTGCATATGCCACAAAGCTGGATGAGGTAGCTCATATGTTAGGTGACGAGCAAACACCCCAAAGAATCCTGAGTTTAGTGCTGATAATAGTCAAAGTGAGTGGGATCAGGCTATAAAATGTTGAGAACGGTTGCATTATTGCTATGTGGGACTCCCACATTAAAAGTTAAAATTAATTATGTTGGTCCAATGTGCTATTAAGTCTATTTATTTTATTTGTATATATTTTATTTCTTAATTTTTAGTTCAACTTGCAACTGTTAAACATTTAAAATAAACATTTTTGTATTGCATTTTGTAGCACTGGAGGTAGATTTGATTAAAATACAGATCTTTTAAAACATGTTTCCTTGTCTTAAAACTACTCAGCCTGCATGAGTAAGTACAGTCAACATCTAATATGTTGGAGCATATCTGTGCTTTCTGAACAGAGGAAAGAGGACTTGTAAGGAAAGTAAAGAGAAGAGTGTCTTTTGGTGCTTTGCGTTGATTGGCTAAACACAAGGAAAGGGAAAGAGAAAAATGAAGACCATGATACAGGTCACAGAACAAATTTGCCTTCCGTGTAGTGGTGGGGTCATCAATTTGCTGGGATAATGGCCCAGGTGAAAAAGAGCCGTGCTGTCTCCCAACGGTTTCCTGCAGGGCTTGTCATGTGGCAGGCCATGTAATCTATGCCTGAGCTTATACAAACTGTGAACTTGTTTTCCTGAATGCATCAAAGCACTGAAATCCTGACAGAGATAAAAATAATGTGGTTCTAAGTTCATCTTATGTATTAGCAACGATTGAAAGCAAGCTTTAGAACCCAGGAATGCTTCTCTCCCCTGAGCGATTTGATGGTCTCTTTGGCAGTTGTGAATGTGACTTAAATATCATGTTGTGTATGAAAAATTCATCTAATTATATCTAAGAGACATAGAGAATAATTTAAAATAACTTAATGGAGACCTATAGAATAATTTAATGGACCTCCTTGACTGAAAAATTGGATCCAATTTAACAACTAATGCCAGTGACAATCTATTAATTAATTTTTTAAGTAATATTCACCATATTAGTTGAGTCTTTGAATCTCAAGTTCAGATTTTTAATTTTAAGCTTTATGTTTCTCAGGCGAAGGAACAGAATCTAAACAAAATAAGTTCATGTTCAATGGTGTACATACTGAAGTTCAGAGGGTAGTGCTTTACAGAAAACATTTGCAATTTTTCCTTTAAAAAATTCATTTTTCAGTTATTTCTGTATTAATAAAATCAAGAAAATAATACAAGTAAAATAGCACCAATGGAAGTGCATTTTTTCTGGAAAGCTTGCACATCAAACCCAAAAAAGTATTCTTTTATTAAAAAGAACATCAAATAAAATGAAATGTGGTATATATATATATACATTTTCCCTTTTCAAATGGTGGAATTTTCATTGATTCAGACTCATAGCACTCTGAATTTGAGGTAGCAAAACATTTATGGTGGCATTTAAGATTCATATTAACAATATATACAAAGATTGTTCTCCATATGCTTTATGCTCACTTTGTGTATCATGTGCCTAATTATACCGTGATTTATAATAGTGCATTTGTTTGAAGTAACTTTTCAGCCCTATTTTTCCCCCAAGCTAGCCTCTAATTTGTAGAGTCCCTCTCCTCCCTGTGTCAATGGCTCCTGCACGAAACACCATTTCTCATTAAAGGTTCCCATTCCCTTTGGCAGTCAGGATGAAATCTCTAATCAAGCTCGAGGAAAGAGCTGCAGTTCAAAGATGTCATTCGGTCCCCAGGCTGGTCTTGTGTGTCTTACTAAAAGTTCTCAGGCTTAACATTTGGTCTGTGAAGAGAACTGTCAGGGTCACATACTCCAATCAGCAGTCAAATAAAGCACATTAAATGAACAAAAAAGGAGAGTGAGAGTTTTATAAAAGAGAACATGAAACTTCAATACTTGTTTCAGAGTCTTACAATTTTAGCAACTGCTCCCCATGAACTTTCTGATGAGTACATCAGGATTTGCTAACCTCAGAATCCCATTGCTTTTGGAAGCATCGGTTTTTACACCTAGTGACCTCTTCTTTTCACAATGTTTTATTCTTCATCATCCTCCCCTGTTCATCTTCCTCCTTCTCCTATAAGTAGTACAAAGTTTAGCCATGTTGTGTGGGATAAAGTGATCTTGATGGACATATTCCTGCAGAATTAATGCTTTAAGAAACTATCTTTCTGAAAATTCATATCATTTTTGAGGCTGTAAAAGACAAACTCTTTCGTAAGACCTCAGAAGGACCAAATAAAACAGGCTTTTATTTTGATTTGGGGCGAAATTTAACAAAGATGTATATTGCAGATGTCAAATCCAATATTTTGCTCTTGATAAATATGTAGGACTCCCAGGAACCTGTCTTGTAGGAGGAAAGAATAACAGGCTTAAGTCCCATGATGCAAATGTGAGAAAAGAATTTTGCCTATAATTTTAGTGTAACATTTGGGGAAGGAAGTTTCAATTTAATCTTAGAAAGTAGATTCTGTCTGCTCTCACAAAACAGCAGTACCATTATGAATTACATTTGACTTCATAATGTCCACAGTGAAGTTTCTTGTTTTTGATATGCCCAAGTAAAAACAACAAAAGAAATACTTTGTATATTAGCACATTTGAATTTTACCCTCCTGAATGACTGTGAATGCCCTTTTACAGATAAAGTGTAGTTAGAATTCATGGCTGTATAATTCATTATGGTGTTCACCATCAACATACACTTTGTTAGAGTGGTCTTGACTGCATGAATTGGCCAGAATACATGTTTGTCAAAAGGTAAAATATTTAGGCTATCTTTGTCTACATGTTTCTTAAAAAAAAAAGAACATCAAACTGCTTCAGTAAATGGCCGAGATTTATTCATCCCAGAATGACATCAGGAAGCATTTGACCCATGCTGTCATGATTTCTGATGTCAGAATCTTCAATGAAAGTATTCCTTTGTAAATCAACAGTCCATCTATTACCCATGGTGTTTGGATGAGTCAAATGGCTTGTTTACGACATGTTTAATGTTTTGTGAATCCTGCCTCCTGAGTCACTTCAAGTACTTTATAATTATATTCCTTGAAAACAGATGCTTTTAATATTCAGCTTGAGTGTTTTATAAGCTATACAAATATTTTGTTTGTGGCATTTTCTGGTGCTCACAGCCAAAATATGCTAGTCAACTTTTCAGAAGATCATTTTATTATGCAGGAACCTGGGGCAATTCAGCTTCTGAAGATTTTCCCCCAAAATGGGATCTGTCAGCTTCATAATACGTTCTACTGCAAGGGGCCAGATCTTAGCATTTTAATTCTTTGAATAAATCATGAAGATATTTTGTCGGATCCTGCCCAACAATTTCAGAAAATGATAAGGTGGCTCTTGTCCTGATTCCTCCTTCCGTCTGTTGTTGGGCTGAAGAGTTTTCCCCAAGCCTTCGAAGGAGGAAAGCCCAATTAAAATCACTCATTCTTGCACCACTAAAACTCCACACAGTGATTTAAAAAAATACCCCTAATTTGAAGCTGTTAATACAACTGTAATTTTATTTCTTGAACATTGCATGTTGTAGGGTACTGCCAATCTATGAAAACAAACCAGTAATAGCACCATTTGAGAACTACCCAGGGTCAATTGTCCTCTTCTTTTTTCTAAATAATCTATTAAAAGACTCTTAGAGCTGTAACAATAACTAAAGAACTAGCAGGGCCAATTATGCCTGGGTGGTAGTAGTGGTAGCACAGCACCAGTCCCAGAAATGCTCCAAACCAATAGTCTAGCAATTTTCCATGCCCAGGGCACTCAATCCGAGAAATAGATGATTGGCTGTTCTGTTGAGAAAGAAGTGTAAGGTTTTTCTATCTATGATTTTTCAGGATGTGAAACTTTAAAGACCATTTCTGTCTAATGCCATCAGACTTATAGTTTTGTGCTGAATGGAACTAAGAGTTAGTTGTGCAAAGTTTTGAAACATATCGGCATGGCTTGCATACATTTAGACATTACATTTGCATACATCACATATCATTTGTGAGTTATCATGATTTATAGGTATTATTGGTTTGAAAACAATAATGCTTTTAGTTTTGAAATAATAAAACTCAGCTAGTTTTTCTTCTCCTTCCTGAATCAATGTCTCTCTCTGCTGATTTCTTGTTGTTCATATTGCTTAGGTGTCATGTTTTTTCTCTAAGTGTATATTCTGTAGTGTTTTTCTCTAGTCTTTCATGTGAAAATCTGATCTATGTTATACATTTCTTGAGGACAGAAACAATGAATGTCATGTGTTGCTTGGATACCCTTTAATACTTGATATATTACAAGGCACATAGTAGATACTAATTAAATAAATTAATTAAATAATTCCGTATTTCTAAGGTTTTACATTAATGTAAATGTGCATATAATTTTACAATGTAGCTATACACATTCTAATATTACCATCAGTCTTTTTAGTGCATTATTATAGAAAAATATATTGTCTGGAATGGTTTTGCTATGTGTTATACTGTTTAATCAAGTATTCTGACTAATAAATATTTATTCTGAATATTATTCATAGATTAATAATTTTCAAGAAATTTTCCTGCTATGACATGTATTTTAATGATAAACCTAAATTAAACAAATGTTAAACCTTAACGATTCAGCAGATACCTCTTGGATCAAGGTCAACCAAACTAGTAAAAGCAAGAAATGTCTGCTGATAGAGACTTCTGATTTGTAGAATGACAGATAAGTAAACTTCTAATTGGGTGAATTGATTAAAAAAGCCATTAAGTTATATAGAAAGAAAACATCCAAAGGAATATGGTGATATTTGTGTTTATCGATGAGTCTATTCTGAAAAGTATTCTTAAGTCCAAAAATATCAAATTTATAGTCATTTTTAATATTGTTCTAGAGTAACCAAATAACCAAAATGTAGGAGTTGCCCCATTCTATTGTGGGGTTCTAGGTATTTTTGCCATAAGCATCTATGCGTAGACATCTTTGCTGCATAACTAATTGGCCACAAGGTAATTTTGCCATAAAAGATAAAATAACTGGGGGCTGGCCAGGTGGCGCAGCAGTTAAGTGCATGCACGCTGCTTCGGCAGCCCTGGGTTCGCAAGTTCGGATCCCGGGCGTGCACCGACGCACCACTTGTCAAGCCATGCTGTGGCGGCATCCCATATAAAGTAGAGGAAGATGGGCATGGGTGTTAGCCCAGGGCCCATCTTCCTCATCAAAAAGAGGAGGATTGGCATCGGATGTTAGCTCAGGCCTGATCTTCCTCACTAAAAATAAATAAATAAATAAATAACTGGTTAACAGTTTGGTTCAGATAAAGTAACTGGTTGACAGTTTGCTCCACTTTTCCCATAGAACTTTGGAACATCTATCAACAGACATGTGACAACATGCCAAGAACAAACAAGTGTGTAGAAGGCTTTTCACAACGAAATACAGAGCTCAGTTACAAATACGCATCCTAGTATTTGGAAACTGGTACTTCTCTTAATGAGGGAAGAAATTTTAGCAAAAAAGAAAAAGTGCGATGGATACCGAATGAGGAGACAATCAATAAGCAAAAAAAAAAAAAAAAAAATGTGTAATACTATGAACGAAAGATTTTAAAGACAAGTGGTTAGGTACAAGCAACCCACAAAATAAAATCAGTTATTTGTGCAGTATTGCCGTGAATCTACACACATTTTAAATCTATTCAAATCTTTTGTATTTATTTTGTAATCAAGTCCTTTTAATTTTGTCATTCATTTTTCATGTTTCATTATGCTCTTTTAATTGTCACTCTTATTGTTCACTATTTTATCTTTTATGGCAAAATTGCTTTATGGCCAATTAGGTATGTGGCAAAAATGCTTGTAGCAAAGAAGTCTACAGCAAAGTTACTTATGGCGAAAATACTGGATATGCTATTGTGGACAATAAATCTTCTTCCTATTTGGTTTTTTTGGTTTCTTCTCTTATCTCCTTCTATTTTGCACACCACGTCATTCACCTGTAATCTCTGCTTCATGTTTGAGAAGAGAAGGCCAGAGGTGGAAGAATGTTATGTAGTAACTTAATAGACAGTAGTCTAGAAAGAGCCCCACTGTAAATATAGACATTCCCATTGAGCCTGACTGCCCTGTAAAATAGTTCACCCTCCAGGAAAGGAGGTGCCTGGATCCCCTACACATTGTCTCCCATCCACCTTCAAACTGTCTCGAGTCTCCCAACTGACAGGGGAGAATCAAACTGACTTGAGAAGTTGTCCAACAGGGCTACAAATTATTTTCAATATCTTTTCCTAACCACCCACCTACTCCGATGGGAACCTTTTATGAATGAAATTATCCCAGGAATTACTATCTCCGAAAGTGGAAATAACAGGAGGGGTATTACGATGCAGACACGTGCAGATATTATCTATAACATTGGCAGGCTAAGTCGAGGTTTTCTTTCTTTAAATCATAGAGGGGGATGGATGTGTAATCTCATTCTGTCAAAAATGCTGAAGATTTTCATACATCACTGTTTCAAAATAAATTATGTGCATAGTCGTGCTACGTTAAACTAACATCCAGTGCTGAAATGTTTCTTCACCGAGTTGCGATGCTTTTTTATCTCCTGAAATAAGAAACACATTTAACTCGGTTTCTATGATCATCCTGAAAATAATACTTTCTTGTTTTGGCATAAAGTGGAAACATACATTTTTAATCAAGAAGTATGCTTTTCATTGAGAGACGGGAGAGCCGGCACCTCGTGCTGACTTGAAAGTGGTTTTGTAGAGTTGTGGAGGGCAGACATGGCCCACTTCACCCACCACTCAGCGTGCTCACTGCTGACTTCAGGGCCAGCTTCAGACGAATATTATGGAGCCAGATTTCGCTCACTTCTGTCAAGTCTCCTCTCCCACCTCAGGATGAAAAAGAGAAATGGCATTTCTCTTAAGCTTGGATGCCGTGTTCAGACTTATCCCACAGGCTTTATTTTTGCTTTTTACCTCTTGCACTGCTGATGGGAAATTGCCAATAGTGTTGACTCTCTCTCCTGCTCCATCAAATTTTCTTTTTTAGCTAAATATGTACAAAAAGTTTTATTGAAACGTGCCAAGTCTCAGCTCGGTATTCCCTGATACTATACAAAGTGAGCTGCAATAAATATAGCACTGAAAATCTGAAATTACTGAATGCACCCATTTCTGTGTAGTTAAATACCATGAAAGACATAAGGGAATTTACAGTGTGCTTTAAAGGGGGGAAAAAACCACCTCCTCCCAGCCTAATAAAATTTGGTAGCTCGGGGTCACTTCCTAATAGGTGCTATTTCCTCTATTTTAATAAAGGTATTTTAACACCTGAATTCTATGCCAGATACCATTGTCATTTTTTCCACTGACTGACTCAACTGAATGCTGGTGGGGGCCAGACACTCTTCAAACACTGCTGCTGAATGCCAAACACAACTAACATGCATATGGAAGAAGCCAGGGAAAGCAGCACCCCCTAATTATAGTCAAAGGCTCACAGTCCAGAGAGCTCACAGGAACTTCTGGGGTGGACAGGGGTCAGGAAGATCCTCGACCACGGAGCCCTGAATTGGCAGCTATCCTTTCCCACCCCATCAACACACAGTCATTTTTTGCCTGCCAAATCCTTGTCCAACCCCAATTCAAATCTATTTATACTCGCCTTTCCTATTTCTGGGCTCAGATGTTAGCCCATACGGTGTGTTGACCGGCACTAAATGTTACTGTGAGAGACCAGCGTTTGCCAGCTTCCTTGGTTGCTGACAGCAGGGAGACAAAAGTTCTGAATATCCAGAGGGGCCTTAATCGTCCTAGCATAATCCTGGCCTCAAAGTGGGGCAGCGAGTTTCAACTTAAAAACAAGACGTCTCCGGAAATTGAAGAATTGAACAGGTTAAGAGTTGACTCCAGCTGGACTTGCTTGGCAACAGCGATGGATCTCCAGCAGTAATTCGCAAACTGTAGTATGTGCAAGAGTCACCTGGGGACTGTGTCGCAGATGCAGGTTTGGGGACCTCACGCAGAGATTCTGATTCACTTGCAGAGGACAGGCCCAGGAACCTGTTCTCATTAAGCACTCCAGGTGATCGTGATGCAAGTGTTCCAAGGCTCCCACTTTGGGAAGCAATCTTAGGTCTACACGGCTCTCCCCCAAAACACTAGGCCATGTTTCAAGAGTCAGGGGATTAGCAACCTGATTTCAACACTTCAGTGCTGGAGAGCTGCTTTCATTCAGATTTATTTAAAGCTTTGGAACACTGAACTTTGTTGTAGAAGCTTTATTTAAAATTCTGAAGTCGAATAACCTTCTTTTCTGAGTTCAATTTTAACAAGGAATGCTATTTGAAGACTGTGGTCCTCGGTTTGTGAGGTCTGAGCATAAAAAGAAAATAAAACCCTACAAGTTGGACCTTCTTATGTAAAACTAGACCTCATTCTTTTTAAGAGGTGTGACCTCGGATCATTAAAATTTTTCTGAAGAGAAGAAATCTGGGATAGATAGCTTTCCTGATAAAATGTGCAGTAGAAATTGTAAGCAGCTTATATGGTGCTCTATCCTTTATGCTGTTTTAAGGGAGTATTTAAATGAAAAGGAATGTTTTAAAGTTAACTCAGCTGAATTCTATGTAGCACAGAGTAAGCAATCCCCAGGGTGCCTAGCTTTTGATGTGTTCTCTTCTTCACTATTTATGGATAACTTAAGAAAACATTGCCACCTTCCCTTTTTGGGAGAGTGGGGTAGGTGGGTGATTCTGTGCTGTGCAACCACAGGACAAAAGACATAGCATATTTAAATTAAAATAAAATAACCAGGTTTTATTCATACTACTGTGCCAAGGAAAGGGAGTTCTTTGTTCCAGTCGTCAGTTTGTGGGTTTGGGTGTTCAGAGTAGAAAAGTACAAAAATAAGCACTTAAAAAAAGGAGGTAGGGGCTGGCCCGGTGACGTAGTGGTTAGGTTACATGCTCTGCCTCAGTGGCCCAGGGTTCGCAGGTTCGAATCCCAGGTGCGGATCTACGCACTACTCATCAAGCCATGCTGTGGCAGCATCCCAGATACAAAATAGAGGAAGATGGGGGCCGGCCCGGTGGCACAAGCGGTTAAGTGTGTGTGCTCTGCTGCGGCAGCCTGGGGTTCGCGGGTTCGGATCCCGGGCACGCACCAATGCACTGCTTGTCAAGCCATGGGACATGGTGGTGTCCCATATAAAGTGGAGGAAGATGGGCATAGATGTTAGCCCAGGGCCAATCTTCCTCAGCAAAAAGAGGAGGATTGGCAGATGTTAGCTCAGGGCTGATATTCCTCACACATACACAAAAAAAAATAGAGGAAGATGGGTACAGGTGTTAGCTCAGGGATAATCTTCCTCAGCAAAAAAGAGGAAGGTTGGCAACAGATGTTAACTCAGGGCCAATCTTCCTCACCAAAAAAAATAAAATAAAAGGAGGTAAATGTTGATTGGATTGAGGAGAAGATATGTGAGGATGTGAGCAGGGCAATAAGTAATGAGATACTAAAAAAAATGTTGTGTTTAGATTAATAGTTAAACCTAATAGTTTCTTTAGGAACTTTTGTGATTATGAAAGACTGAGTAGGATTAAGTGAAATTGTTTCTTTCAGAGAAAATAAGCATCAATATTAGTGAAGATATAAACTTAACATGATGTGGATTTTCTTTTTTAGACATATGCAAAGTGTTAGCCCATAAGCAATTAGATATTACAGAAGAAAGGCTTTTCAAGACAAACAGTACTTTAGTGTCTATACCAATCCATAGCTCCGTGCAGTACAATTCCCTCTTCTTCTTTACATACTCATTGGAATTACAAAACAATGGCAGGTACTGATCTATCAATACATGTGTTACCTTGTAGGATGAAATATGGTCAGAGACCCAGGTGCATCTGGGTAAAGAAAGCTGTTGGATGAAACAATAGCACATTTACTGCAATAAGAATATTGGATCTTTTCTTACTATAGTAACATCGACTGGAGTCATAAAACCGAAGACTTGTAAGCATATTTATTAACAGAAATGTCCCCCCTCCCCACCTTTGGTGTGGAAAGAAATGACAATACCTGACCTCCAGACTTCTTAGGAGCTTTTAAGAAATATTTTTGGATATCACTAAGTGTGATGAAAAGCTTCTGATACTTGCTTATAATCTAAAACCAAACACATTTCCTTCATTCAATGTCAGTCTGTACCAAAGGCAATATACATGTCACTGCTCGTAGGGTTTGCCCACTAATTTACAGCTGTCAATAAGCTCTTCATTTTGCAAAGGGGGTTTATGAAGTCGGCAGTTCCTGGTCATTGCTGTGAGGTGTTTGTGGCTCCTGGTGTACAGGATGCTCACAGTAATGAGCCCATTCTGCGGCTCACTCTAACAGAACTCTGCTGTGGGCTATCACAGATATAGCAAATATTTAAAGACCCCCATTTTCCCTTCCATTTAGTGTGTATTATAAGATAGTTGGATACTCTACTAAAAGCATATCTCTCTGCCTTCATAAAGAGTTCTGGAAAGAAAGCAAAAGACATTTAAAGCATCAAAGAGGCTGATGAATAGGGATGCCAGGATATTCAAATACATTTAGAGACAGTATTGTCAAGCTTGTTTTCTGAGCCATGATACTAAAGATAGTAGGAGCCAGCAAAGAAAAGAACTCTGTAGAAATGCAAATCTCTTCAATGTTGAATCTATTAATCCATTGCACACTTTCTTCTGAATCATACTTACTCAGATGTACAGGCAACAAAAAGTATTTAGAATATTTGCATAATTTCAAACACCCAGTTCATAAATTATTTATTGGTTGTGGTCAAATGAATGTTAGCTATTTCATAATTATCTTTTGTGTAAAAGGTTGCATGGTTTACAAAAATATTTCAATGGCAATTGAATATCTGTAGCTTGCTTAAACAGTGCAAAAAATAAATGGTACTTAATTATGTAGCACTGATGTACGTTTTTTTTCATGTTCAAAAATCCTAAGAAAAATTACACTTAATTTGTAGATTTATTTTAAATGAACATCAGATATTTACAGTAAAAAAAAAAATTGTAGGCTACACTCTAGGATTAGGCCAAAGCTTTAACAAGTAACATGACAGTATGTGATATAAATCAAATAATTAGGCAACTATGTGTCCTAGGACTTAGAGTTATAAAGTCATAAAACCTTAGAACAAGAAGCAGCTTCAGGAATTACTAGTTCAACATTTCACTTTGACAATTGAGAAGATGGTGGCGTATAGAATTTGGTTGCCTTACCCGAGATCGAAGAGACAGTATCCTAACTATGGTGGCTGAGTTCCTAATCCGAACCAATTTCACCCACACCATATTGGCTCTACCTTTTGAACAGTCATATTCCTTTTCATGATAATGATTAAAATCTTAGGAAAATATTGAAGGCTAAATACCCGTATTTGAATCTATTAGATAAATCACAATACCCAATATACTGGAAAAAAGGTAATGTAAATTAAGGTTGGGTTCCTAGAGTTTGGTTTAGAGAAAGGTAGAAATTCAAAATTCTAATATAAACGAGTCATGTAAAGGATATAATTTTCATTATATGACTAGTGGGCAGGCACTTTCTTTTTGCGTGAGGGATTTTGGAGCCTTAATATTAATATTAAGGCTATTTATTATTAATAATAAAATATTACTTAAAGATAAGATATGCTTCATGCTGAGAGGAGAGATGGCAAGTTCTTACTTATGCAACAAACTGTAAACATGTGTTAAACACCATGCGAGGTATATGTATTAGTTGGCTAGGGGTACCATAACAGAATAGCACAGACTGGGTGGCTTAAACATCAGAAATTTGTTTTCTCACAGTTCTGGATCTTGAGGCAAGAAGTTCAAGATCAAGGTGACGGAAAATTCAGTTTCTGATGAGACCTCTCTTCCTGGCTTGCAGACAGCCACCTTCCTGCTATGTCCTCTCATGGCCTTTCATCTTTGTGTGCGTGGAGAGAGAGGGGTCTCTGGTGCCTCTTCCTTTTCTTATAAGGACACCAGTCCTATAGGATCATGGCCTCACATTTATGGCCTCCTTTAACCTTAGTTATCTCCTTAAAGGTCCCATCTCCAGATATTCTCATATCGGAGGTTAGTGCTTCAACATATGAATTTTGAAGGGATGCAATTCAGTCCATTACAGTATGGGAATATAAAGATGCAGACCCTGCGTAACACAGTTTGATTGTCAAGGTTTGTATTGTGACCTTGCTGAGAAACAAACAACCACAAAAACTTCAGTAAGATGCAGTAAACATTTACTTCTGTCTAACATGTCTGCAGGAGGTCAGTTGGGGCAGATCTGCTTCACATGTTGGATTCTTGAGCAGGAGCAGGACTAGAGTAAGGCAAGAGAGGTGCCCCAGGCACATCGTTTAAGGAGGAACTTACTTTCAGAGTTGTTTAAGTACAGGGATGGCATTTGCATGACCCTGAGAGTGAGTGCCTCCTCAAATTTTGAGCCCTAGGCATCTTACTTGTCTGAGTCTAGTCTTAGCCCTGGTCTGGCGCCCAAGCTGGAGAAGCAATAGCTACCCCTAAAATATTCTTCTCATGGCAGAAGTCAGATGCTGTTAAGGGAGTGAATGGAAATACACCAGGCCCCTTAAAGCATAGGCTAGATCTAGCACTGTCCATTTCCAATTAAGTTAGTCAAAGCAAGACCATGCTAGGTATGGGAATATAAAGATGCAAGACACAGGGCCAGGCCCGAGATTGATGAGGTGGGGAAGCACAGTTCTCCCACAGAGATGGTGCTTCAGTTATCTAATGGTGTACAACAAACCATGGTGACTTAGAATTGCTTAGACTCCTGTGTTGCCTGGGCTCAGTTGGGCGGTTTTGCTGCCCTGTGTGATGTCGTTGCAGTCATGCATATGGCTGCATTCAGCTGGGAGCTCACTAGGGCCAAATCAAGTAAAATGGTCTCTCATCTTACAGGGCCTGTCACCATATTGTTCTCATAAGTCAGTAATTTAGCCCGAACTTCTTTACAGTAAAGCAACTGATTTCCAAAAGGAAATGTTGAAAGGCAACAAGCACCAAAGTACAAGCGCTCATGAAGCTTCTGCTCGCATCACGTGTGGTAGTGTCCCATTGGCCAAAACAAGTCACATGGCCAAGAGTGTCAGTGTGGGAGAGTCAAAATGGGAGAGGAGAGAGTTGGTATGGGAGAGAGAGTTAATATGAGAGAGGACTGTACAGGGGCATAAAGAAATCGAGTGGTTTATTGGAGACCACCAATGTAATGGTGTACGACTGATTGCCCTCTGGCCCTTAATGACTCATATCCATTCCACTTGCAAAATACACTCCCTTCTGAGACTCCCAAAGCCTAATCCCGTTTTGACATCAAACTCAGGCTTGAAATTCCAAATCTCGTCATTGAAATCAGGCACAGGTACAATGAGGTATCTATGGTTCCTCATGTGTAGCTCCTTGAATGTTATTCCTCGGGCACAGCTTCTTGGGAAGCAAAGGCTTGTAAACCAAAAAGGCAAGCTATCTGTTCCCCACACACTCAGTACTCAATGGTGAAATGGACAGGGTAAACACAGTAGAGGCTCACATTTAAAAAGGGGAGGAATTGAAGTCACGTAATAGTTACTGTCCGTAACAATTCCATAGTCCTGCTGGACACATATCCTCAGTTCCCCTTGTTCTGGGTTCAGGGACTTTTTCTTTACGAGGATCGAATTATGCTTCTTGGGAGTGGTTCTCTAATCCATTGCTCATGGCTGCACACTCTCACCCTCTCAGCTCTTGGCTTTGCTCTCTGATTCATCCTTCTTTTTCCTTAAGAAATGGCGTACGTTTGCAGCTGAGTAGATTTCCCAGCCTGTTTCCTGCCTGCAGAGGTGGGGGCCCAGAGACATCTTTTAATTTTGAACTGTTTCTGACCCAAGCTGATTCAACTCCTTTAAACAACTTATGGGTTTTCTACATATCAAACTATAGTTTACTCCATTAGATAAAAGCCACACTCATAAATCTCTTACAGACCAGTCTCTTGCTACTTGAGGCTGCCTGCTGTGGAACAATGCTCTGAGAATTCTTAGCTGACAGGGTCTATAAAGCATTTCCTTAAATCTTTTAAGGTCTTAACAAAGAGTATTACACCTTCATCTTTGTTTGATCTTGACCCCAGAGTCATGTTTTATGATAGTACTATGGATTTTATCTTTGCCTTGAGATCATTTCTTTCTTGAGAATTTTTTGCTGTCTGGAGAGGCTGAAAATAAAAAGAAGTTTCATTTTCCCACCCATCAAGTTCTGGGTTGGAAATTTTCTCTCTAAATTCTGCTTGGAAATTGACCAGTTCTATCTTTAGTTCATATCTCTCTTGCAATGCTTTATTATAAGAGGCTAAAAGGAGTCAGTGGACATGTTCAATATTCTACAAGGAAATATCCACAAGTTCCTTAAGTGCATTTGCTGTCTTCAGAGTTATCATAGGCAACAATCTCATTTACCTTTCCACTAATCAAAGGTTCCCCTTTCTCCAGCCTTCAACTGCTCTTTTCTTCCTGCTTTTCAAGCCTTTAGTAACAGTCTCTTTGCCACCTTTCAGGCCTCTATTCAATTCCTGTCTTCAAGGACAATGTCATATATTTTGGGTTTTTGTTATTGTAGAATCCCATTTCTGGCACCAATTTCTGTATCAGCTACATATTGCTGCAAAGCAAACTACCTGAATTTAGTAGCTTAAACAGCAATGCTTTATTATTTCTCATGATTTTATGGGGGGTTCTTTTGCTTTATGTGGTATAAGTGAGTTACTTAAGCATCTGCTTTAAGATAAGAGCTTAGCTAGTGCCAGAAAAATCTAAGAATGTCTTCTTTTCCTCCCGCATTTCTCATTTAGTAGTTTAGCCTGAGTTTCTTTATGGCGTGGTGTCTGTATGGTGGCTGGCTTTAATGAAGCAGAATTCTAAAAGGGTATACCCCAATGTGCAAATGTCTGTCAAGCTTCTGCTTGCATCGTAGTTGGTAATGTCCCATTGGCCCAAGCAAGTCACAGAGCCATTACACAGAGGTATTGAACATCTGGAGGTATGATTCATCAGAGGCTACTGATATAAATCTACCATAGGTACAGAAAGAGAAGGGAGTGAATATTCGCCAATCAATAATCTCATTTACTACAATTTACAAACTATCTTGGATTTTTTTTCTAATTTCTTCTTGCTGTGAACATTTTGACCATTTTACTGCCTATTATCATTCTCACTGGAGCTGAGCTTGGGCTACCTTTAACAAAGAAGACCAAATTTTTATAATAATAAACCACCACTCTGTGCTCAGGGGCAAGATGTTTTAGTTAATCCCTTCCTCTCCTACGTAAGTATAGTCAAGGATATCATTGCTGAATTACTTTTTGATTGAGACCGAATTAAAAAAATTAACTACAACAAAGCTTGTAGAAAAGTGGTTGTTTGCAAACCATGGTTGAAAAAGAACTTAATTCTTATTGCAGTGGGCGTCTTTGGTATCCCTTGTCGCATCCCTCCGCCATCTGTGATTGCAGTTGTATTGCATGGTTCCTTGTGCGCCCAGACTTACTTCTCTCTGAATGGTGGTGTCCCATCTCAAGCACATGATGTGCGTCTTTCAGCTTTCATCCTCTGGGCTTTCTCTGCGCTCTGGCCTGAAATGAGCACTTCTGAGAAGTAGGGGGTGTTTAAGGATGGGGTATATATTGCCCTTGGGGACAACCCCTTAAACAAGAGAAAATAAGAACTGCCAGCTCCTGTTCTTCAGGCAGACAGTGTTGGAAGGCATTCTGTATGCTTCTCAGAGGTCCCAGCAGAATTAAGTCCCAACAGATGCAAACTCAATAATAATAAGCTCCTACATTTGCATTTTTTACTCCCCTGCCTCTGTTCACTCCCTCACTTCTGCTTCCTGGGCTGACCTCCCCATTAAACTACATACTCTCACATTCTTGTCTGAGGCTCTGCTTTCAGTGGAACCAAATTAAGATACTTATTTTCCACAAATACATAAAAGGACCAAAATTAGGTGATTTTCCTTAGTTTAACTTTTAAAACAATTCTATGCTTAATTCTGTTGCTATCATTTTTATCATCACCATCATCTCTATCATTCATAATAAAGTAAATAAAATGTGCAAACATATTTAAAGATCATATGTGAAGAATTTCATAAAAGTCTACAAATATAAGACTTGAGGTTTTAGTAGCAAAATTACCTTTTATGTGGGGGAAATCAAGAAATGAAGGAATGGCTTTGGGACTTGAGACTGAAGCTGGTGTCTGATTTTGACTGGGAGAAGTGAGGAAAAGGGAAACAATTATATAGAAACCGTTTTCCCAATTAATTGTTTTATCTCCTGTTTATGCATATTCTCATGGTATTTTAGGAAAAAAATCGGGCAATTCTAAAAGGATATGTAGATACTCAGTAGTTAAAGCTCACTAATCGCAATACACTCATTTAAAAAAGTTGAACTCCTTCTAGGAGTGTGATGGTAAAATGTGTGTTATAGAACTTTCTCCCTTTATATTGGGGCTAAATTTTTTCACCTAATTCTCATCCAGATAAATTTCCAGATACCCATCAAGATTTGGGCCTCTTTTTAAAAGTCTTCACTTCTCCTGATATCATATTAAGGCAAAAATAGCCCCCAAATTGAAATCCTTTCTCTACAGTGGCTTATTACTCTAGGAAATGTGATCATATGTGAATATAATATTATAAACTAACAAACCTTCATTGTGAATGAAAGATACTGTAGTATAAATGGTTAATTTTGACTGATGTACTTCAAAATCAACCTTTGTGCTATAATGGAAGCACATATGAGGTCTCAAGAACATTTTGTTAATAGATTTAATACTACATTTCCTTTGAACACCCCAAGTGCTTTCTCATAGTAAATAGCTACTTGAACCAAAAGATATAGTTTCTATTCTGCTTAAAGTATGTCATATCAAAATTTAATCGAGTAAGTGGAAGGTAAAAATGTCATCACACTTCTAAAATTTGCTGTCAATATTTCACACCTGTATGGAAAGCAGATAGATGTCTAGGCAGCAGCTTGATAACATTCCAAACTGCAACCCCTAATTAACTCACCTTTTGAATTATCAGCTAGGTTCCATTGCGACCCATGCAGCCTATTGGCAGGGAGCCTGACAACAAAATGCATGTTTAAAATACCAAGCAGGGGGAGAAATACTGTATTATTTGGCACAAATACTATCATCCACCTGTGCAGAGGGAATATGCTTTTCCACTTTGCTTATTATAGATGATCTATTAGTTATATGCTCTTGGCTTCATCCCAGTAAATTATACAGTCATCTCTTAGTCCAAGGAATAATAGTAAAACTATATTGCAGTGGACTCAATATAGTAAGTTTATTACATTAGATTAAAAAATCAACAATATTTAAATACTCTCCATAGTCAGAGTCTGAAATTTGCATAGAAGAGTCTACAGATCATACACTTCGTATCATGAGGCTGAAACTGATTTGGACACATTTGAGACTTGGAACAGAGAAAGCTCATGCCACATAAGAATTGAATAATGCAAGTATTTGAGAATTTAGTCTGTCTCTTTGTAAATGAATGAGGAGGCTTCGCTATAAATACAGAGTGAGAAAGTGGTGGTCATTAAAGTTTTATGAGGCTGATTATTTTAAACAGCTTGGAATGATAAAATCACTCACTTGAGGCTGTGAACATCATGTAAGTCTTGTAGTAATAGTTTTTTCATCAAAAGTGACTAGAATTTTTTTTCTTTTTGTACCAGTACTCTTATATTTATTAATCAATACGTTAAAGGAAATCTAAAAGCATCTACTGTATTGAGCAACTGTTTATTTTAAGTATTGGAGACTCAGTCATTATTACTCTAGTAACAAAATGTAGTACTAGTATAAATGAACATGGTCAAATGATAACACCGGAGAAAACTAGCAAGGCGTTATTTTGATGTTTCTCTGAGAGGAGAAGGGGATAATGTAACTTGATATATTTTACAAGAAATGTCGCAAACTAAAACCTATGTTTTTCTTCCACTCTCCCTCCTTTCATTTTGTTATCTTTATAACAATAATAATAACTATTACTATTATTATTTCTGTGTCATATCCTCAGGAAAAGAAAAGAAAATCCCTTTTTGGTTAGATGCTCAAAGATAAAAATTACTGAATTCAGAGGAGGGGACAGGGAGATCATCATCAAAATATGATCCTGTGATCCTGTGTGATGTGAGTTAGGAATCTCTCTTTAATGAAAACCCAAGAAGTTTCTTTTCTTTTTCTTCCCCTAGCTCAATCATAAGCTCATTTAGATACTTCTGACCTCTGTTCTAGAATTTTCTTTTAGGAGGGCTCTGTCCTTGATCAATCAAATCTACAGATATGTGGTTTAAATCCACTGTTTTGGACTGGGGCTGCCTGGCTTGCCTCCTGAATCTCTGAGTTTTTCCAATTGCTGTATCATATACTCTCCATAGGCCCAACACATTTCATGTAGCCTGTATATCACTGTTTCTTTCTCCAGAGCACCAGCAGATAACTGCCCTTTCACCTTGAAAAGATCGTCACAAATTCAAAAATGTCTGTATGAATGTGATCAATTGAAGAACATGATTTACTAAATGATCTTGAAGAACAGAGTATCTATTTTTATGGGCAAAATCATATTTTACTGCTATTAGGTCCATATATTCACCTGGAATTTAAAAGCATTATACTTCATTGAGTTTTCCTCTTTTTCAGAAGAGGATTGACTGACTTTTTCCAAAAAGCCACATTGAGTTCTAAATCTTGTGCCTTTAAATGGCATTATACCCATGTTATGGTTTCTGAACCAAAGAATTTCTCTTTTCTGTTAACCTCTTGAGGTCACAGTGGTGGTTTGAAGTCTAAGCAGCAATTCTGTTCAAAGAGTAACTCACAGCAGGGTGTGTGCGGTAAGGGTATTCGTGATTCCAGTATTCACATATATTCCACTTTACTTTTTAGAAAATTTGGTTCTGAGGCTACTACAAAGGCAACACCCTTAAAATACGTCATTTTCTATATCTCCCTGTAGCAAAAGCCTCATATAATGACATTGCTGGTGTATTACTAGAATTCTCATTGTACAAATGCCCTTTAAAAAATACCCAGTGGAGTCCTTGATCCCTCGTGTGCTCTTGGCTCTAGAGTGCTTTCCATTCGCCCTTGAGAAGGGGTTCAAAGGTCACTCTCTGGAGTGAGCTGAAAGACTATGTGCCCTTCAAACCAGGGATCATCCCTTCCACTTGGACTTTTTTCTGAGTGTTGGGGAGAATAAGATAAGAGCTGTATTTTGTTGAGTGGCATTAGGAGCGTGGACTCTGGGTCCTGACTGCCTGGAATTGATTCCTGACTCTGCCGCTTACTAGCTGTGTGAATTAGGGCAGATTCCCTAACCTCTTTGTACCTCAGTCTCCTCTTTTCTAATGACATCATAGGCCTGTTGTGAGAATCAAACGCGTTCGTGTATATAAAGATCAGTGTCTGGCACATCATAAGTGCTATATATGTGTAACTGTTATCATTATTATCATCCAAATATGTGTTTATCATTATTAGGATTTCCCAGATACTGGATGACAGATTTATTGCCATATCTGATTGGGTTCTTAGAAAGCTATGACGATATACTATAACTAGATGCAATTGGAAAGGGAAAGGAAGATTTTGTTTGTTAAAATGTCATTTACTGCTGATGTACCAGATCATCAAAAATATTTCTATAAACCATAGATTTAAAAGCTGAAAAAGTTTAACTGAAATTTATTATTTTAACAAATGTATATTCTGTTCACTATGTACAAAACAGCTGCTGTTGTAGTGGAGGCATACCAAGATGACTCAGATAGAAATAGTTGTCAAGGAACTTACAGAGAGGTAGGAGGGTATGCTGTATAAAAGTAGCCACAGTATGAGGGGGAAATTATAAATGCCTTCAGAGAGGATTCTACTCTACCTTGGATTTGCGAAGAGGAGAAAGAGAAAGAGAGGATATTACTTCCGATTGAGGTGTGGGATTTCTTGGACGAAATGGCATTTAAGATAGTCCATGCAGGCTGAGTATGACTTAGACTTATAGAGAAGTGAGAAAAAGAATTTGATCACTGGCAAGAGTACTAATGTGGTGGCTGGAAATCTGAACTTTGCATTTGAAACATCAGTTAAGTTTTGCTGGAGCCAGGAATCTCTGATGAGAGATAAGTTGGAAGCGGTAAGCTGGAATTAGATCATGGAGAGCCTGAATGTTAGGCTGAAGAGTTTTTGTTTTGCTTTGTCACCAACATAAAGGTATTAAATTTTTTTTAACAACCAAGTGCTGTGTAAGATATAGCTGTGAAAATGATCATCTTTGCTTTCAAGTCTCCTCTGGTCGGGGGTCATATCAAAGATACAGACCAAATCATTCTCAAGGATGCTGCCCCTCCCAGTATCATTAGAGATGAGCATCCCAGGGCAATGCCAGATGTTTCCACAAAGCTGGAGAGAGAGAATTCATTGTAATAGCCCTGTCCCTGAAGTTAGTTGCTCATCCCTTGACCTCTAGTTGGCTATATCCACTGAAGCCTTCATGGTTTCCCATCTCTCTCTTTCAAGGTGTTGAACTCTTGGCCTTATCCTGCATCTGGCATTTGTCTTGACTCTGCCTTGTACCCTTAAAGTTACACCCTGACCTTCATCCTTTGTGTGTGGCGTATTGCTCTTGGACTGCATCTACAGCATTGCTATCTCACAATTTAGATTGACTTTATGATGGCCGGCCCCTCCAAATAGCTACAGTAATTGGGTCTATTTATTTGGGTGGGAAGTGTTTTCCATGAGCTCTTGTCACTCACTTCTTTTTCTCTTAAAATTTTTGTATGACTTATTCAGGAAAATAATTCCAGAATCATAGGGAAAATGGATGGAGGGGAAGAACCTAGAATAATATAAACCTATTAGAAAGTTCCTGAAGAAATCCAGCCAGGGGGACTTACCTGGGACTTGAACCAAGGTGTGAATGGCAGAGGAAGAAGGATGATGGAGGGGAGAGAACAGATGCCAGAGATACTGCAGAGGAAAATATGCCAGAATTCAACAACCAGTTGTGTGGAAAAAGAGAGACAGAAAAGAGTGAATGAGATTTTGAGCTGGGGTAACCAGGGTGGAAGGTTGTGCTATTAACAGAATAGGAGAATGGGACATGGAGTAGTTTTTAGAAGAAAAAATAGTTCTATTTCGAACAATTGAGGTATCTGATGAAAAACCAGATGGAGATTACTATTAAACACTTGGAAATGAGGATCTGTAACTTTAGAGGGAGGTCATGCTGGGAGTATGTATTTGACAGTCATTAGAGGTACTAGTTCAAGTTGATATTAAATGAAATTGTCTAGGAAGAGAGTTTGCCAAAGAAAAGGTTCTTTGGTGAATGCCATGAATTTAGGAAATACAAAAATAGCAGCATAGCAGAGAAAGAGAGACAGACAGAGACTGAATAACACAAGAGTTAGGAGGAAGACTAAGAAAGGCATGTTCAACTCAGTCATGACAAAAAGTTAATTTACCCATTATATTAGTCAGGAGTCTCCGGAGAAACAGAACCACTAGGATGTGCGTGTGTGTATATACATATATATATGTATATACACACACAAAGAAATTTATTGTAAGAAATTGGCTCACATGATTTTGGAGGCTGGCAAGTCTAAAATCTGCAGACTGGGCCAGCAGGCTGGAGACCCAGTAAAACCAATGCTCCAATTCAAGTCTGAAGACCATCTGATCTAGAATCAGGAAAAGCTGATGTTGCAGATGAAGTTTGAAGGCAGTCTGCTGGTGAATTCCCTCTTGCTTGAGGAAGTCTGGTTGTTTTGTTCTATTCAAGCCTTTAACTGATTAGATGAGACCCACCCACATTATGGAGGACAATCTGCTTCACTCAAAGTCCACCAATTTAAATGTTAATCTCCTCCAAAAACATCCTCACGGAAACACCCAGAATAATGTTTGACCAAATATCTAGGCATCCCATGACCTAGCCAAGTTAACACATAAAATTAATCATCACAAATACACCCCTGTCAACTTGGCACCCATGCACATCTCCTTAAACCACACTTATTCTCCAAATAAAGACAGTAACAAAGTGACACTCATGCCTAACATGATACGACTATCCTGTGTACAGCTTAAAACACACTGTTTTCCCAGAAGAAGATGCAAAGTCCTTGAGTGATGTTTACTCTTCTCCTTGATATCCTATAGCTTAAATACTATGATATAAAGTCAGTACGTCTTATGTTACATTTTATGTATACATATACACACATGCAAACATATAACAAAATAAGGAGGAAATACTCATAACAGTTACAGTCCTCATTTCTGGTCATGTGGTTGTGGCTGGTATTTGTAACTACCTTCTTCCATTACCCATTCTGTATTCCCTTTGCCTTCAGCAAGCACCTCAGCTAGTCATGGTACTTTACCTTGTGAGGTGACCCAAACCTTCATTCCTGAAGGGTCTGGGCTTTTAGGAGCCCTGCCTGAGCTTGGTTGTAGTTTTCCATTGATGTTAATCACAGGGCATGTTAATAATAAGTGATGCCCTCAGGGATATCTTGTACTCCAGACATACTCTTCCTCATTTCCATTGTGGAGTAGCACTTCAATTTCTCCTTGGTAATCAGAATCAATCACCACAGCCAGCTGAGTAATGCCCTTTTTTGCCTGTTGATTCAGTCATGAAGAGCCCAAAGTGGCTGAGTAGGCACTCTTAACTTCCAGTTCAATGAAATCATTCTCGTGTCTCCTGGTGCAAGGATTCTTCCTTTTAGAACTAAGAACTAGCCCAGGAGAGCATCAAATTGTAGGGACAGAAAGAAAAAATTTTTCTAGTGAGTCGCTAGGGGTAATAGTGAGTGATGTCACTCTCATTTCCACCCTTTGATTCCTGGATCCGTGAATCCCGACTATGGGAGAAACAACACCATATGTTGGATGTTGAGGCAGAGCATATATAGCCTCCTGGAGACCCTTGTTCCAGGCTTGCAAGGTATTGCCTCTAAGCTGGCAACGTAACTGCCATTTTGGTCTTCAGAAGGCCATTCCACTGTTTATCGAGCCAGATGCTTCAAGATGGTGGGGAGTGTGATAAAACCAGTGAATTCCATGAGCATGAGCCCATTGTCACACTTCATTTGCTGTGAAGTGGGTTCCTTGATCAGAAGCAATGTTGTGTGGAGTACCATGATGGTGGATAAGGCATTCTATAAGTCCATGGATGGTAGTTTTGGCAAAAGCGTTGCATGCAGGGAAGGCAGATCTGTATCCAGAGTAAGTGGCTGTTCCAGTAAGAACAAAATGCTGCCTCTTCTATCATGGAAGCCATCCAGTGTAATCAACCTGCCACCAGGTAGCTAACTGATCACCTGGGAATGGTTCCTTATTGGGGACTCTGTATCGGTCTCTGCTACTCTCATAATGTACACTTTTGAACACATCCACTGTTTTTGAAATGCTGATGTGATATACTGCCTTAAATTTCATCCTGAAAACATTAAGTCTCCAAGTCCAGATTGTTCCCAGAATAACTCTCCACTCTCTAATTTTAAGTTAGACACTGAGAAGCTTATTAACTCTTTCAGGCCATTAGATTGCTTAGTGCCCTGCATCAGTAATTTGTTGGATATCTTTTTTTTTGAGGAAGGTTGACCCTGTGCTAACATCTGTTGCCAATCTTCCTCTTTTTTTCTTTTTTCTCCCCAAAGCCCTAGTACCTAGTTATATATCATAGTTGTAGAGTTGTAGCTCTTCTATGTGGGATGCTGCCTCAGCATGGCTTGATGAGTGGTTAGTACGTCGGCACCCAGGATCCGAACTGGTGAACCCTGGGCCACCGAAGTGGAACGCGCGAACTTAACTTTTACAACACCGGGCCGGCGCCGGTTGGATATCTTCTAAAAAAGTTATGTATAATTGCAGTGGAAAAGAAAATATTCTCGCCAAAAAAGCAGAGGTTCTAGTGGTTTATTTCATTAATAAATGAATAAATTCATAAATGAGATTCCTTGACAAGAAAGAATTCAGATACTTCTCTTAAACTGAAATTCCATTGGGGAAATTTTGAACACTGGGGCTCTTAGAACTTGTATATTCAAATTTATGTTAAATGTCCATATACTATGAAAACTAGGATGGAGCAGCCCTAGGGCAGTAATAATTGAATCCTACCAGCATTCTTGGCAAGGCGATTTTTCACATGTAGTTTTGAAAAACTGTGTTTATATAGGGGTTTGTTTAGACAATATCATGGGTTTGTATAAGATATGCAATAGTGGTATCTTGGCATATTTAAAATTTGAAAGGATCTGGTGATTTCTTGATCACTGGTGGCTTTTAGTTAAATGGCATCAATGGAAGGGAGAGATATGAAAATCATAATAATTTTTAAAAACCACTTAAAAATACTTAAAAAATCTAGAATAAAATCTGCCTAGTCTTTCAAATAGCAATAAAACTGTAAATCATCTAGACATACTGGAAGGTAAATACAATTTCCTATTGCTTTTTTTATTTGTAAAGGAAAAAGAGCAAAAAAGGAAGGGGCATGAGAACTCCTCTGAAGACATAAATGTACTCTGCATACCTCCTGTCACTACTGCCATTTCCCTTCTGAAGCTGAACAGTCTGGAAAATGTTTTCAAGCAAAGAATTCTTTTCACTAGTCCCTTTCCCACACCATGTTCTGTTTCAGTTTTGAAACTCATTTGAATTAGAGTTGGAAACGACTGTAATTAATTTGCATATCTTATAAAAGAGAGCACAAAAATTAAAAATGGCCCCACATGAGAGAATATTTAAATCATCTCTTCCTGGAGACTTTTAGGGAATTTTGGAGCACCGTTGGGGACAGTTCTTACTCAGTATCCCTCAACAGGATATATGTGATCCCCCATCTTTCCTCCAGCTGGTCTTCATCATGTGTTTTAGAGTAAGTGTCTTCCTGGAGTGACATCTTTAAACAAACTCCTAAAGGCTACTTAAGTACTGACAATTTCAACAAATGTCAAAGCCAGATTTCAAGGAACTCTACTCTAAGCTGTCCTAAAGCAAGTTGTGAATTGTAGTGACACTTGTGTTCACAATAAAAAAAAGTCAGGAATTTCTATCAGGCATACTTGTTTATTTAAATTATCTCTAATGACAAGCAGAAACTCTTTTTTTTTTCTTATTCCCAATCTTACTGACTTTTAACAGCTAATGAAACTTGCTTCACAAAAATGTTAGCTAATTACTAGGTAAAAAGTGGCACCAAAATAGGTAAAATGACAGCTGTGATCCAAAGCTTCAGAAAGGTATTCAGTGTTGTTTAATAACTGTTTAAGGTATTAACATTGCTTTTCCTTTTAGATATTTGCTTATTATTTGGATGCACACAAGTATTTGAAATAGAAAAAAACTACTTAAAATAGGGTAATTTTGAAGAGTTGTATTGCTGTTGACCAACTAGATTATGTAATAATCTATTAGATGCTCATGTATATTACTTAATTTAGCTTCTGAGAAGATGATTTGATGATGATGATGATAATGATGATGATAGTAAACCATTTATATAGTGACTACTATATACCAGGCTCTGTTTCGAATGCTTTATATGTACTGACCCCTTTAATCATCCAAGACTTGTATTATGCCCAATTTACAGATGAAGAAACTGAAGATTGTGTAAGTTTTCAGGGTGACTGGTGGAACTGAGATTCTAACTGAGGTGGTCTAATACAGAGTCTCTGCTTTTATTTACTATATTTTTCTTCCAGATTTTATAGATATGATCCTTGCAGGCAATCTTTGACTTCGATGACTGTAGTCTGCTTACACTGATTTTTGAGAGTGGAAAAAGGAGAAATCTGACCAACACAAAAAAATTGGTCAAAGCCTAGAAGTGCTTCTGCCTTCTTGAAAAATCTTATACAAAGGTTGCATTTCTCCTCTCCAACCAGGCATATTGTGATGAATCATTCAAGTCACAAATGTCTAGCTCTGAACCAGATGTAACACCTCCGTTGAGTCAAGATGTTACTAAGAACATCAAGCAAACCATTGTCACTCTCAACCCAACTAAATGTTTGTTCAGACTCTCTCTTCTAATTTCTCTTATCAAAAAGGGATAGAGAAAGAAATTGAAAGAAGCTGCCAACTTGTGTCCTTCTATTTGTCATTTCTGGCTAGGCAACACTTTAACCCATTTTCTTCTGCAACATTAGCAAACCTTAAATTGCAGTCATGTCTTTTAAAAAAAATTCAGGACGTTGTTTTTCTGATCAAATGCAAATCTCTGGGCAATAACTACAACAGTCATAGACAGTGGAAGTTGGCAAGGGAGCCATACGTGGTAACTAAATACTAACGCCTTGTAGGAGTTGTAGCAGGAAGTAAATGAAAACATTTCTGGCTATGTTATGTCATACCTTCTACTTTTCTGAAGATATAGTTAGTATTCTGCCTTGAATGCCTGGCTGAAAATTACTCCCAACTTTGAGAAAATTTGAGGGATCCATACCTTTTCAAGAATTTTCTAATTGAGAACTTCTAATCAGAGGTAGGACTTAAACTCTCATAGCTGACCCTTTCTACTTCTGAATCAGGGTCTGGTACATGGAATTTTAGAGAAATGGATTAACTCAAGGGTCAAACTTCCCTTGGCCATATATCTCCAAGTTCTAGGAAATGAAAAGTTCAAGTCCAATTCAAACTTAAATTATTTATACATTAAGTAATTAAGTATGCAATCTATAATGTGAAGTAGAAAGGTGTTCATTCACACTGCTCTTTTATAAAATTCAATTTCTGAATAGAAATGTACTTCTTTTCCTTTGCCTAGGAAGGAGCATTACAAAAAATGGTTATGATGAATCAAGTTTCTTAAATGAAATGTGTTCCCTGATTAAGATTTTGTCTGCTATTATTTTACATTTTGATACAAATTTATTTATTCTGGTCTGTATAATTTAAAAGTATTGTCTCATCGGACTCTTAAGTCTTCATTCCTAAGAACTCAATGTCTTGCTATGTTCCTTCCACATAACCACAAGCACCTTGTTAAAAACATGTACCAAATATTAAAAGATAGGCTGTCTTGGAACAATTTCATATCACACCACATGGCAAACAAATGAGTCCTTGTACCAAGGTACATTGGTAATTTCTGGATATGAATGACATTAACAGGAAAGTATTTATTGAGAAGGCAGACCCATTGAATTGTCAAGGCTGGGTATACAGCTTACTTCAGTGTTAATGGCACTTGTGTGTTCACAGTGTTGCAGAAACAGACTCCTGTTCATTTGTTGCTTTCAGTATGGCATACCTTACACCAATAAATTTAAAAATGTTCTTTATGATGACTACTTTGACATAATTCTTTAAATGGACCTCTTTTATTATCTAAAGCATATAGTTACTTTCTGACAAAAGTGAGCACAATTTACATGTTAAAAACTCTATGTTGATAAATTTAACACTAAAACAACCACCAAAATAGAGCAGATTTTGCTTTTTGATTGCAATGATTTTGTGTTTGCCTTCCAAAAAGGAAGGCAACAGGGATGAGCAGTAATGTTCAGTGTTTGGGGACTGCCAGAGCATTCATATATTTTCATTGTTTATAGTCTAGAAAAATGCATGTGCGCAGAAAGTGATTCTGTTATTAAATGATATTTTGCTCCTATCTTTACTTAGATTTGGAATGTCTAAGGAATTTATCTTTAGACAGCTTTAGCCCCTACTAATGCTCAAAAGAAAGAAGTGCTTAATAAGTACATATGCAGCACATAGTCCATATGGTAGCTTAGAATAGACGTGTTATATTTCTTGGAGGTGAAGTGGATAGAATGAGAAGCTTTCCCAATGGGAACTATTTTTGCTAGTTTATTATTTGTCTTGAGCTTACATTTGTAAGATTCTGACTTTATTAATTCATACATAATGTCTTATTTCCAAAAAGGCCTAAATTTGTTTTTATGGTCAGTTCTTGTGTTATCAGTATTTTCTCAGTAAAAATCTTGGGTTTCTATGAAAAGAAGAACAGTGCCTGATATAATATTATGAAGCAGTACTTTCAAAGCAATTAATTCTTGAATATCGTAAGATATATGTACTGTTGTCACCAATGTCTCATGAAGAGGAGTTTTGTTTCTTTATTTCCTTTCTTATTCCCTATATTTTAAATATAGTTTTTGAAGTAATATTCAGATCTTATATGATAATGGATATTTCTAAATTTCATAGTTTAAAACTTCAGAATATTTATAAAATACATCAATACTAATGCAACATAGTAAAGTTTGAATTATAAATATTCCCAATTTGTATCATAAAGTTGATATTGGAAGATCTTTTTGGTCTAGCAATTTTCAAATTTCTTTCTCTTATTTGACAACCTTTATAACTTTTCTACAGTTGCACCACAATTAGGTATTAATTCAACCTAGAAGGCTAGATGGTATGAGTTCTTTGAGCGTTTGCAAGGAGTTTAAATTGGTCCTTCCTACAAACAATGGTTAACAGACATTGTTAGGGTTGAAGAGAGTTCTTTTGCTATAACAAAATACCTTTAAACTTAACTATATAAAATATGGAACACTGGGTATGAGAAAATATTGATTGTTTTATAAAGGATTGATCAAATAGACAGTAATACTCATGAACTTTATGAGACAGTGATCCTTAAACACTGTTTTTTTTGAGATTTGGGGTTGTACTCTCCATTGACAGTGAAATGATTTGATTGATAAGTAAAACACATTTCGGATCTGAAATCAAGGTTTAATGGAACAGCAATGAAAAAAATTAGTTATCATATGCCTTCCATAATTGAGCCTTAGATGAAGCCATCTTTTTTAAAAATATTTTTTAATCTTTTCTGAACACATAATCTATAAACATATTTTGTGGCATAATGAAATTTTAGTTCAATATGTTCATCAATAATTTTGGTAAAAAATTACAAATCTATTATTATTATTATTGATGTAAAAATTATTAAGTCCTATAAAGCAGTTGTTATTAAAGAGTTAGTGACCTTTGAGACATTAGCAAGTGATTTTTCAATAATAGTAGCTATTCTACTTTGTTTTTACCCTTTCCACATTCTTACAAACAATTTGTAGAAATATATAAGAAAGATTTGCAATGCCATGCAGTGAAATAAATTATTATTTAGAGAATGGTGTCCAATTTGTCAAATATTTAGCCACCACCTTCCCGTTGGCCACCACATTGACATTTGACCATCTTATATTACCTAGCAGAGTGAAAGTAAAGAAATAAAAAAAACACAAACTGCTTAGTTTTGTTGGTATTTAGTTGTTTTAAGATGTTTGCTTTTGAAAGATAAAAATTGAGATTTGGGGATTATTTTGGGGTTTTAATTATCTCAGACTTATGTTGATATTATGCAGGTAGCATAAGAAATTACTTATGCTTTGTTTGTTTGTTTATTTTGCATAACCCAAAACACCACCACACAAATAAAGCTGAAACAGGAAAAATAATAGAGCGTGAACAGGTACTTTCTCAGAATTAACTCATTAAATCTGATCAGCAACTCTAGTGGTGGAAAGAGGCAATCACTCTTCTCAATGACTAGTAAGGAAAAGGAACCAAGGGGATGAGGTTTATTGTCAGATTTAAAACATGCTGTAAGACATCAAGGTCTTCTGAGTTTGGTTGCCTGGCAGGTTAGCCTTGAGTGAGAGTCTTGGCCTTTGGCGCTCAACTGTTCTAGCCCCATCTTTGAGCTGGAATGGCTGGGAGAACATGTGAGGACTAAAGGAGAGCGGATCTGCAAAGCACACGTGCGCGCTCTACAGTGAATCATTAAGTTGCACTGTTTCAGCTCTTTGTTAACACTTTTTTGACTTGATCGTTGAGAATAATTAGTTCTCAGAAAAGAATTATTCAAGTTTATTTTGAAAAAACTGTATATTCTCTTTTTATGTAGATTCTCCAAAGTTAGCTATAAAAGAAGAATCACAAAATGCTTTAATTTTCCTGAATTGTTTGCTCCTGAGTTATGTGACTTAGTCACATAAGAATGTCTGTTAGGTTTCAGAAGGATTCATGGCTCTTCTTTTTTACTTTCTAATAAAATTTTCACCATGACATTTGGCTCTGGAAAGACATTGAACTAACAATTTTAAATTGATTGGTATGTGCATAGGTACCTCTCATTCATTCTGGACAAGAGAAAAGAGTATAATCTTTGTCTTCAAAATCATGGAGTATGAAATGATACTTTTAGGCTTGATATAAAAGAAGCAAATGTTTTTAAGCCCAAACTTTTCTAAACTTCTTGGACCAAAGTATATTGTTCTTTTTAATTGATTATCTATAGAGTGAGTGTGAAGAATAAGGCATTGTAATTAAATTATTCATTAACTGTTTTTTTTCTTTCCTAGAAAATTCTCCTATGTGTGATGGGAGCTAACTATTAAAAAACAAAATTTGAGGTAAAATGAAAGAGGAAAAGAATTAATTTACTTTAAGCCACAATGGGCACAGCTGTGTGTTACTTTTGTAGGGGCACGGCTACTGTGAGATATATTCATCTTGGCCAACTACTCAAAATTTTTATTTTGTTATTCATATTTATTTACATAAATGGAAAAATAATCTACCTCTCCTAAAAAGAACCTATTCTTCATAGAAAAATATTATAATACCATTATACAACTTTCATAAAACAGAATTATGCTATACAGCTGTTTGTTTCAGTTACATGTCTAATTTATAATCTCTCTGAAATATTTATGTTGCTTAATGAGTAGATTAAAGAAAGGTTTACAAAAACATCTTCCACTGATTTTTAACTTAAGTTATTTCAGATTTTGTTTTGGATGATCTCTAGTTACAAATTTATGTTTTATTTTATAAAACAATTTAATTGTGGCATTTAACTTAATTCAGAGTTCAACTAAGCTCATTCTATAGTATGTGAAGGAAAAAGCACAATGACATGACAGTTACGACTTTTGCAGATTTTGGGGATCTATCCTTAGAAGAAATCCTACTTCTTTATACGTGTAGAAAACAAAAAGCTAGTAAGAAATTCCCCTGGATCTTAAAAAACTGAAAAACCTTGCTATACTTATAACTACTATGTATAATTTCAACAATGTAGTACAGCATTTAGAAGAGAGATGACATAGCAGCAGATCTATTTCATTTTTAATCTCACCATAGTAAAGAAAGCAGAATTACAAGCACATATAGCTGTACAACAACTAGAAAGAAAGGAAGTTTCTTTCTCTCTTATGCATTCACAGATTTACCCAGTTTTATATGACTCAAAAGAAAAAATAAAAAGAAAGGAAGAAAAGCCTCATGGTAATTTTAGTTTGCTGATCATAGTTTTAACTGTAGAGTGGTGGAAGGGTGTGGGACCTGGGGGTGGATAGCGTCCTGTGGTTGCCTTTACCACAGTCAGCTTGAGGGGCAGGGATGGAGGAGGGCAGGACGTGCACAGAGCCTGGAAGCTAGCCAGCCATGGCCATTAATTAACTTGAATGACTACGTTTCAGAATTTGTGAGGTACAAAGTGCTTCAAGCTTCTGAGAAAATGAAGACTTCAAGTTAAAATCTGCTGTAGTTTTCCAATCAGTTCTTCAAGTATTCACATTTTAGGCGTTTCAACCCTCTCCTTGAAAGGGGGACGTTTTGTAAAAATTGGAAAGTGGCTTGGTGTTGGTAAAACTGCAATGCATAGTAAAGACCACAGTATGCATGGTTTAAAATGACTGAAAAGAAAAATAAAAGAATTCAATCTGTGGCCCTAATCAGATTGAGTGGATATTATCTCGTAAGAAAGGAAATGAATTCGCAGATGATTTTGAAATACACTGGATTATAGAGTGTCTGACAAATCTCTTACGTAGGTAAATGAGGTAAAGCAAGGGATCACGGTGACTGATGTTCCTGTTCATCGTTGAAGGAAGGTCCTCCTGAGTTGAAAACAAAATCATCTGGCAGAAGAGGGATGGTCTTGCTTTAAGACAACAGAATTCCTTGTGGTGCTGCTGTTTAAAAATGTAGAATGGACTTAATACCTCAAATAGATTGAATTGCACGGTAATAATTATCTTTGTATGTATTAGAGCCTGTAAGTAGAAATGGTCTCTTTATAGGTAGGCTGTTTGGAATATGAAAAGAACAATTCAAGAAATCTAAAACTATTGGGCTATTGATTAATTGATATGACTTTTGATACTTGAAATAAATAAAACTGTCAAAGTCAAAGCCACTTTGGCTGCCTCTCCAACTGTAAAAGTCATCAAAATAAAATCGTCTCAAGACCCGATTACTACATGGGTGTATTCTAATGGTTATTGTTTTGTTTAATTGGCTTATTGTGATTAAAAGCTTGCCAAATAGCTTTTTTTAAAAGTGTCTTTTCATTTTTCTTGCACTTGGTGATTCTATAATGGAGATTCTTTGTAGATAGGTGCCTATTATTCTTCAGCCTATAGATCAATACCAAGGGGGAGAAAAAGGTTCTATTTCTTCTTTGTTTAGATGGAAGTTTGAAATACCAATGAAAGATGGCAAAATACGTGATTAATGTGCAGTTTATATCTTTATAGAGAAAGGAATCTCAGGGCAAAATAAAGGAAACTAGGGGAATATTTCAGGACCCAAGGGTGATATTCAACTAAAAATGGTGAGAGTTAAACCTTGGTAGTGGTGGAACGTACTTCCAGAGGCCATGTTCTAAAAGGGGGGAGAGACAGTTGATGTGAAAGAGGTGAAGAGGGTGAGAATTTCAAAGATTTGTTTTCTTATATACAAAAGCATCACAGTTCTTAAATGTGGATTTTATTTTCTATTTATTCCATAAATTTTTACTGAACATTTACTGTGTACCAAAAGATTCATAAGCATATAATCCAAAGATGATTTAGGCAGCTGTTGTGACTTTGAAGAACTCTTCCTCTTGAGGGTGAATAAACAGTTATGTGCAATTCAATAAATATAGTAGTAGGCATATGAACAGTGTCATAATTGATCACATAGGGCAGTTTGAGGGAGGTGGCTGCATTTCAGACAATGGATAAAGTACAAGAGTCCATTGTACATCTCCGGAAGGGGAAGGGAAAGGGTGAGGGGAGGACTGGTGGGAGAAGAGTCTGGCTAGATGTGAGTCTGAAAAGATAATAAAGCTGGATTGTTAAGAGTGACATTCCTCATTTCTGAGGGGATTCATTTGGCCCTATAGGCAATTGGAAACCATCAGAGAATTTTAACTTTGAATGACATGATCAGAATTTTGTTTCAGAAAAATTACTCCTGTAGCAGTGTGGATGATGGGTGGAGGCTGGTAACAGGGAATTGCATGAAGAGGTTATAAAAGGTGATGAGGGTCTTTACCAGGTTAGACGGAGAGGAGTTGGAAAGAACTGAAAAGTTAAAAGTGAAATTATGGTGATAGACACAAAGATGTAACTATCACTCATAGGGTAGGGTTGAGAGTAGAGATGAAAGAAGGTCCCAAGGTTTTTAGCAAGGGAATTGGATGGATAGTGGTAACCAAGTTCTTGTGTGTATCTCTTCAGATGTGTACACCCTCTTCTGCTTTCTCGCTAGGATTATATCTCAAAGATATTCTGGAGCACTATGTATTCTTGGGGAAATTTACTCTGATATACATTAAGACAGTTGTCAAAATAAAAAAAAAATGCAGGCAAGCTATTGCAACTACACTGTAGTTTATCAACTTTCTTCAATCCACAAATCAACTCTCTCTCTCTTGCTCTCCCACTCTCTCATTCTCTGGGAATAACTAGTGGCACTATGCTTTAGTGTCCGGGGAAAATACATTTTCCTTGTTAAGGATTTTAGATGCCTTATGTGTCCCTAAGATGCTTTTAGGAGAATGGAGCTGTGTAAACCTTATGTTATTCCATTACAAGTTATGAGTCAACAGGGCAGAATGTATTCTACAATTTATGGCTTCCTGTGAACATAAGAACAAATCTCCCAGGTCAGGGTTTGGTGGTGGAGTGTGGGAATTTTCCGTGCCTTTTAGCATTGAAGTCAATGACTTTTAGTCCAAGTTATCAGTTCAAAATGAATGGGGGCCATTTGCTATTCAGTTTGTGAAGTGTGGACAGTGGTTTGATAAATGAACAAGGCTTTGGATAATTTGAGCAAAATCCTTTTCTAGGTAACACCTTGTGCACTACAGAGACTAAAAAGAATGACATTTTAGATAAAAGAAAAATGTGCATGTGAAGCCTATTGATGGAAAATTCTTTTGGATATGTTCTGTATCTAAATCTCTAATCATGATAGATCTAGGGAAGTGGGGAAGGAATCTTTAATCATGTAGGGCTGGGAAAGGGGGAGGAAATGGAAAGAAAAGAAAGCCAACATGAATGCTATAGGCAGCACAGCAATTAGTTTACTGATTATAGATTTTCACAGGAAAGCAAGATCTTCCAATCAAAATTATAAATATACCATCAACTTGGTAGAAAGGAATTAGAAAGAATACAGACACACACACACACACACACACACACACACACACACACCCCTTTTCCCACTACATTGATCCCAAAGTCACTAACTATTAAAAGGGAAAATATAAGAGAAAGCTGGAAAATCTGGAATAAGACTTACTATTCTTTGCACATGAAATATTTTATTTTTAACACTAAAAGAAAATATGCCCAAAGAATCATTATTCCGGGAAGCACCTATAGAATGAATGTATGTAGAGATCTTCATTAGAGTTTAATTTGCATAGATGTTTTGGGGAACTCTAGGACTCTAAGTGTGTTCCTAGAATTTTATTTGCAGAAATAAAATGAAATATGGATAGACTTTTCTCAAGTCTCTCAAATTCTGGATTTTGGACTACTGTATATCTGGAAGCATAATAGGCTCCACTCAGACACACTGTGGGAGAACGTCAACATAGAGTGTGACATTTTACCCACAGTCACCTTGAACCCTGACTCGGGGAATGGGAAAAGAGTGCTTGCTTGCCCAAGGTGGCAATCAAGGATTTGGCCAAGTTCATCTTGCTGTAGGACTGTGTTAGCATAGTAAAGCCATTAGGTGGGTTTGATGGAGGCATGACTCTGAGCAACCTTTTCGGGCAGAATATCCCAAACTTACATGACTACTGAAACATGTTTAAGTTATAATATATTAATAAAACATCAACAGGAAGTCATGAGATATATTGTATTTTTGGTCAAAGAAGACCTCAAAAATGATCTTGTATCTGATTTAAAAGCTGCAAAAAATAACCAAAACTTCTTCATATGTGTGATTTAACCTTGTAGTACCACAAAACAAATCAGATCATTTATTTTATTTCATTAATGACAAGAAACCCAACCATTGCAAGCTTCAGTGAAATATAAAAACTTGTATTTTATATGTCAGTACATTAAAAAAAATCTTTCGTAGCATAGTCACTTAATATTGCTATACAACATGAAAATCTTATACATAATACATAATACATAAATACTGTGTGGCAAAAGAAAAAGAATTGGCATTGCATATTTTGCAATATTTGGGTAATTTTAGATTAACTGTTCCAAGAATAACTAATTATTTGTCTGTCCAAAGAAAGGAAAAATTGAGGTTCTTCATCTTCATTTTGCAATATTCTGATTTTTAACTTGTTTTATTTAGACACAATTTGAAAACCACATGATTCTTCTTTTATTTAATACTCTCTCTTTTCAATTATTTCCAATTATGGCAAATGGGATCTTGAAGTATAAATTTTTAAAGTATGACAAATATTTAATAAAACTATATGGCATTTTTTCCAATTGTAAAATGCTAATGTAGATCAATGCTCAGGAAATCAACAACACTGGTCAGCCTGAGGGTTAGCTGGTAAATACTGCATCAATGTGTAGATTAAAAGTGATAAGGTTATCCTTCTTATAACTTCTGAGTATTCTGGTATGCATTTCTTAAAAGCAGAGAATTGCATGACAATTATAGTTATTTATATATTTATTTAATATTTCCGTATATTAAATTCATATATAAAATTAAATGCAGAGGCAGCAGTTCTGCTGGCTGTGTGTGTGTGTGTGTGTGTGTGTGTGTGTGTGTGTGTGTATGAAACCTGGAGAACAGAGTTTGGGAATCGTTGCTTTTAGTGGTTGTAGAGAGCAACATAAAACTGTCCATTATCCAGTCAATTAAAGAAGAGTTCAAGGATGCTATAAAACAAGAGTCAGAAAGATCCTTTGGGAATAGGTACTAGAAGTTGCTACTGTTTCCTGAAGGCCCACCTGTTGGTGCTGCCTTTATCAAGGGCTGCTGCTGAAGCCATCATAGAGACGGAAGCAGCAGCCATGAAAGGGGAGTAGTGCTTGGGGATTTTGCACTAATTACAGCCTTTGGGGGCGTAAGATAAAATTGTGGAGGGTCTCTGCTCCTCTTTCTTGAACCATGAAGACATCCTTAGGAGAGGTCCACTTAACATTTGGGTGGTATGGTGACATCAGGAGAGGGAGCAGTGGAGATGATGATGATGAGCACCATGGTGACCATGATGATGATGATGATTTTATTGCTCCTCACTGAGCTGAAAGAATAAAAATTTCACATTAGGAGATCCAGTGTGGGTAGAAGCCCAGATAACGCTAGATAAGAAACTAATTTCTTTACAGCAACAGAAACTCTGCCGTTCGATTCCTGCCTGGAGTGGTACAGCCTGGAAAAAAGAAGTTAACATTTACATAAACCAATAAAAAATAGCAGGATATAGGTTGACTTAATTGATCTTCCAAGATTAGAATATGTAAGAGGAATTAGTAATTTGAGTTCAAGCTAAGAACAACCATTGGTTTAGAGGCAAAATGAGTCTTTAGGTTTTAGTCATACGGTTTCTGGCTCTTTAAGCCTGGGGAGCCCACCTAGGCAGAAGTTCTACTGGTTCGTAAGAACAGCTACTCCACTAATATAAACAACCTTCTAGGCACTCCCACTTGTCTCACCTCATTCCGGGGCTCCCAATCCAATACTCACTTTCTCATCAAACTGACCTCTGAGTGCCTTGCTTCTGGTCTCTGATGTCATTGTTTAAAAAACCTTTTGAACTCCTCTTCTAGATTTTTTTTACCTTACCTTTCCCACATGGCTTTTGGCTCTCTCTTCTTTCCTGGTTTGGTGTGGAGCACAGCTTCTCAGAAGCTAACCCTGGTCTCTGGCCACCTGGCGAGCATCCAGATGGTTTGTCTTCAGCCCTAGTAGGCAGGGAGTTGGAAAATTATACAATATTTTATTCAGCATGATCTAAAGGCTGGAATGGTGGAAACGAAACACATGAAAACTTGACCATTTGTGAGAATCCCTGTAAAAGGGCTAAATGATGTATATGATCAGCTTGAATATTTGGGAGATTACTATAGAGACTCTGCTCATTGTATCACACAACTGCTGTATATTGAAACAAGCTATACACAGACTGTGTTTAATTGTTGACCAATAGTATTGCATTGTATTGTTTAACTCTAGGAGCCTAATATGTTTTCCTAGGTGTTTCAGTTAAGAAAAAAATATTAGAAGGAAATAAAATTAATAGCTTCAGCTAAAGGGCTTAGGAAAACGATGTCCTCTGGTAGGGACAGCAGAAAGTCTGCTTACTGTGGCTGTTTAAACTCAAAGGTTAGATGACTGATAACAGGGCGTTGTGTGGAGACTTTTGCAGGTCAGGTTCATGCTATCAAATTCTCTAAATTACCCCAATATGCGGCTGATAAGGAACCTTAATGGACCTCTCATATCTGTATGGTAACTGGGACATACACCATGTACGGTTATGAGATTGTTACCTATAAGACTTCATTCTGATAACTTAACTTCCTGTCAAGTGATGGATTGCAGAAACTGTTTCCAGCTCCTCATCTCTTTTACTACAAGATTTTTCCATGAAAAATGTCACATTTAAAAAATTCACAATTTTTAAACCTTCTAGATTCTTTTAATGAAGTTTGTATATCACTATATTGGTTTACTTTTATCTCATACGTTATACATATACACACACATACATATACATATCTATAATAATCTTATAGATTTTTATATGTATAATGCATGTATATATAGATAGATAGATAGATAGATATAGATATATATATAATTAGATTTATCCAGCATTGAGGCTTTTCAGAAAAGTTATGATAGAGGTTGTAGGGGCTCACAGTACCTTTAGAACGAGTAACTAGTGTATCTTGAATGCAATTGTAGTGCTGTTTTTCAGATGTGTGTATAAGCACTTGTGGTTACAAAACATACATTCCATTAAAACTATTACTGGATTAATTATCATTTTCTTATCATTGTGCTTTTTTCTAATCAATGAATAATGTACTATCAAGGTCTATTATCTTGTGAGCAGAGATGCTTGAAAATTTTTGCCGTGAAAATGGGGTCATAGTAGTTGGAGCACTTGGGAACAACTGCTGTACTGTTCAGAAATCCAGAAGAAACCAGTCTTTAGTGTTGGAAAAATTTATGAGCTATTTACATATAATAGATTGAGAAATCTCCTGTATTTTTGGTTATGAAATATCTATAAAGAAAGCATTTATTTCATAATAGTATATATGTCCCATGACCTCTAAAGTCAAGCTGAAATAATTTATTTCTCAGAAAAAAAAATCTTACAAAATAAATATACAAATAAAAGGGAAAATGCAATTAAAATCTCAGCCTCTATTGAATTACTTTAGAAATAAATGTTGGCTAAGAAACTGGTGCATTATAGGAAGCTGCTGGTCTGCACATGCAAAGGAAAAATTATATTAAAATTACAGTTTCTAAAACATTTGTTTCTCATCTGGCATCAAATAAAGTTTAATTGCAAGTTGTTTTATGTCATTTTCTCTTGGGGATATGTTTTCGAAAAGATACACAGGAGGTTCATATGTACACACATCTCATTATTTCTCAGTAGGATTCATGCTTGTGCCACCTACTCACAATTGGAAGTACATCCTCCAATGTCTCTGATTTGGGCTTGTACTGGGCTTTTATAACAATATAATTCTTATTTTGCTACATGGTTCTGTAGGCTGTTTCAAAATGAGATTCCAAATTGCCAAAAAAACAAACCACCCAACCCAAAACCCTAATGACTCTCAACAGTTTCTTTGACATATTTAAGCAAAATATTCTGTTCTCTTCAACAAAAAGGCACAGAATTTTGGGTTTGGGTTCGAATTACATTTGGCCAGCAGCTGTTTATAAAATTGAGCAGCAGACAGTGCAATAAAAACAGATTATATGTGGATTCTATTTCTTTCCTGGACAGCCTGTCTTGTAAATATTTGCTTTTACCATCAGCATATGAGAGGAACGCATTAGCCTTTCCCCACAATTTAGAAATGGATTAAGAGAAATTGTAAAATAATCATGCAAGGAGCCCCCCCCCAAAATACCCCTCTTGGTTTCTTTGGTTATTGTCATGAAAAAATATTGAAAAATTCACTGCGTTTGGTGTTTAAAAGAATTGTTTAGAACTTTTCTTAATGTGCTGAGCAGAAGGCGAAATGAGCTCAGCTTCAGGCCCATGAGGCTGCAAGTCTGTATTGAATTTATTTAATCGAGATTGTAACTTGAATAAGGACAAAGAGTATCTGAAAATATGTATAATGCCATGAATCCTGAAAAAAAAAATGGGGGTTTTTGAGTGGTAGACAAGGGCAGCAACACTGAATCATATTTCCTTGGATTTTCTGATTACGGTTGAAACATGTCAGTGGCTTCCTGTCGCTCTTTGGGGGTTTCGTCCTTAACAGAGCTTACGAGGCTGGGAGGATCTGACCCCTTCCCAGCTCTCCTCATTCATCTTCCAGGGCACCCTGCCTGCTCCTTACCCTCCACCCATGCAGGCTTCCTTTTGGTTTCTCCTCCTGCCAGAGCTGACTCCCAACGTAGGACTAGTGCTCAGGCTGTGTTCTGCACCTGGAAGGCCTCCTGTGCCTCCTCCTCTTCTACTCGGCTTCCTCCTTTCTCCCTTAGGCCTTCTCCTGCTTCTTGTCTTAGTCGGTCCCCGACATTTGTCTCCTCTTATCACCGTGCTGTGCGGCATTCTTTTGTGGTACTTAACCGCAGTGTAGTGCTTGGTTACCATTGGTCTTTTCCAAAATGCTGTGTGTTCATGAGGCTAGAAGCTCTGTTTTTGTTCACCATGGTAATATACCAATAGTGTGTCTGGCACACAGTAGGCACCCAAATATTTGCTGAATGACTGAAAGGACTCCCACTCTCTCCCTCTCTATTCCGGAACCCAGGAAATTTAACATAACAAACCTCACTTTCTGGTCAACATTCCCCTTCCTTGCAACACAGATTCCATCACGTTATTGTGATGTGTACTAGCCATTCTATTTGTCTACCCAAGAACAATATATTACTGATTTACAATGTCTTATGATGTGCCTTGTCTAAGAAAGGTGGCATACAAAAATCAAATCTTTTCTATTCTACTTCAGCATTCCATTTTGTATAAAATAATCATCAACAACCCCCCCGGAAGGCCATTTTCCCTCAAGGTAATTTGACAAACAATGATTCTATAGCAACAGGAAAGCACTGCATCGTTTTATGAGCCTTGCCTTCATTTCTCCAGGCAGCTATATTGCGCTAAATCCTTGGTGTCTCAAGAGGCTCTCTGCCAGCTAGAAACTAGTGATTATAACCTGATGCTGTGCAAATGCTATCAGAAAAGTCCTAACAGTCCACTTCTCCTAAGTACTTACCTTGGTTGGTTAGCAAAGGCCATCTATTTAAAATAAATAAATAAAGTGAAATGAAGCACTAATGCAATGATCTAATCTAGTGAAGAGAGATTACCTAAGTAATCGTTATTTAGGAAACGGCTCGTTCTGTTCTGGCTTAGAACGGACTTGCATTTCCACCTGTCACTCTGTCAGCCTTCCTTATTATTGTCACTGCAGTTATCAGCATGGTCCATGCCTTTCTATCTTATCTCTTACCTCCCTCTCCCTGTCCTTATCCATTTGGAACCACTACCTAGGAGCTCTGGCCCTAGAGTGGACTGAGTGGCTGCTTTTCTGAAACCAGCTGGATACAATCAAGAGAACAGAACAGGACCTCTCTGCCTTTCTCACTTTGGAGAAGGCTCTTGGAAACTTCTCAACTCCCAATTCCCAGGTTATTGTAAATTCCTTGTGTTGTCAAAGGGGCCAATCACAGACACGGAGACAAAATTGTTTGTCAAAATATTTGCAAAAATAAATGTAGACTGATAGGTTTTATTGTTAAGTAAACCTTAACATCCTTAATTTCTAAGCAATAGTACCCTTCCCACTTAATAGGTATAAGTGAAGTAAAATGGACTGTCATTAAATCACATTGAACTTCAAAGACGAATAATTCTTTTATTGTCTGATTTAGTTTTCATATTTCCTTGCTTCTGTGTTTGCAGAAAATGGAAACAAAGCTGTTTGTGTGTTTAGAAAATTTCAAGATGGCCACTGTCATCTAAATTAGAATTTTGGCTTGTTTCCAGTTTGCATAGAGCTCTGGCCCTTTCTTTAATAACAATAATAACAAATGCAAACCTAAAACAGTTTTGGTCTTGAGTTTGCATTCCATCCATCTTCTTTGAAATGTTAAAACATCTGGTTTTAAGAAGAAAAAATCAACTTCAACATGTTTGGAGAGAAAAAGGCAGCCCACAAAATAAATCAGGGTCAAGTGTTGTTATTTCACGGGTAATTATAAAGCAGTCCAATTTATTAGTAAATCTTGCATCATGCTTACTTATAGCCACAACCGTTGCAATTGTTCTTACACTCTCAATGGAGAGTGGCTAAATCATAGGGTTTAGGAAAATATGGGCCCAACTATCATGGCAAAGAATGCCATGTGGTCTTGTCATACCTTGCTTCCCTAAGTTTTCCATCTTGCAAGTGAAATGATGTCTTTGTTTAGTTCATTTTCCCAATTAATTCATGAATTTGTACCAACAGTTCCTTGGAAACAAAAAGACGCCCACAATAAATTATTGAAAGGAAAATGCTTGCTAGTTTAATTGAAGAGCAGATGGTTGGCTCAAAGGGTCTTCTTACTGTGTTTCAATAGCACAGCAAGGAAGAGGGGGACAGGTTGCAGTGGCTCTGTTAAGCTAACACAAACAACTTGGAGGAGGGTGAGGCTCGGCATTTTGAGAAAGCCAACTACTTGGAGACTAGAATTACAGTTTAAGAAGACTCTTCAGCTTTTCTTGTCAAGCAAGAGGGCTGACAAGGGTTCTTTAAACAAGTCTTCAAGAGAATATAGACCCTGGCTGAAAACATGGAGTCCAAAGTTTTCAGAGCAAGCAATACCAAGACTTAAAGCAAAGTCAGCTTCCCTTTTCTCTCACATTGCTACAAATTCATAGTAGTTTTATACCGTCAGGAAATGCTCACTTATTCACCAACTGCTGAATGTCTGCCTCTCCAAAAAACCTGAAATCTCAATTTTTACAGCTGATGAAACAGGTCCATCTCCTAGTGCTCTAAGTTACTTTTTTCCTACTGTTTTCACCAGGTCACCCAGATTAAAGTACCTAGATCAAAGACTGATACTCGAATAGAATAGAATTGGCTTAATTGTGAAATTCAGCAATTAGATTAAGAAATCATATTTGATGGTTTTCTCCTTGGGAAATTTGTATATATGAATAAATTGCTTAACCTTTCTCCTCTTTGTCAAATAAATTAAATCCAGCATCAAATACAATTCCTGCTATAATTTAAAAAATGGAATTTAGGCAGTCTCCATGTGATGCCAGGTATCTGGATGGAAATTAGAGTATTTATTTGGTAAAACACAAAAACCGAACCAAACCTGAGTGCTTTGTCCAACTCTAAACCTCTGCTTATATTAGAATAAATTAGTTGACAGTTATCTGGACAATTGCCAAAAAATTTTAGAAGTGAATAAAATCTGGATAGATACTACAAAATCTTTAAATTAAACATGCTTATAGTTTTTACTCATGGGTGAGGTCCCTGATCATCAACCAGAGCCTACATATTCTTATTTCACTTAGAATTCTAACAAATTTGGTTATCTTTGTTTCGATATTGCGGTAATTTAATGCATTGTGATTAGAAGAGAAAACTCCTTAGGACAAGAATATCAGTCGCAAAAAGAAGTGATAGTTGGCAACAAATGGCAGAAAAGTTCTTAAAGAACTCAAAAGACATTGTAACCTGGATCTATTTAATGTGGGATCAAAGGCTACACACCCTAAGGCTGTTTATCGTTTCTCAAACATCCCTGGTAATAAGAATCACTGAGGAGCCTTGTTAAACATTCAGCTTCTCTAGCTTTTCTCTTGGAGATTCTGATTCAGTGTGTCTGGGATAGGACCCAGGAATCTGTACTTAACAAATAATACAAGCCATTTTTAGCAATGTTTGGGAAACACTGCCTCAAGAATATAAGAGTTTCTATACAAGTGATAGCCCTGAGACATTGAGAAGAGGCTTAATCAGCTGCATCGTTCTCTGTTTAAATGGTTAAAGGACAGTTGAACCATATTATTCAAATATTTCTATCAGTAATAAGGTGTTTAGAGGGGTAGGTTTCAGTAGGTGCTAAGATTCATTTCTGTTACTGATCATTCCCTGACAAATTGCTTATTGAATCGAAGTCGTTTGTAGAGAGCCATCCTTAATGAAGACAAACTGGTGGGGACTTGAATGATGTGATTCGGATTAAGCTTGAACTCCTCATAGACAGTATTCTTCATCGTTATCATCATCAAGTAAAGAGCGATTACCTCTAATGAACATATTATTTTATTTTTATTATACTATTAGATTCCCACAGGTATTCAGCGGTTAGATATGACTGGTTAGATATGACTCAATGAATTCATTATCTAGAGGGATTTAAAGTTGCATTTTAATTCAGAGTAAAAAGTTACTAATAATATCAATACATGTGTGAAATAGCAAATGTTACTGAGTTAAAGTATTTTCTCAGAGTGATAGGTGATTGAACCATTTCTATTATAGCATTCTGGAGGAGGTAGAATTTTAGTTGAAATGATCTTTATTTGTTTGCCTATGGAATTACTGAAAACATCTTTCAGAATTTTGCCCCATCTTCTCAGGTATCCCATCTCTTCACTTCAGTCTCTCCTTATTGATCAGTTTTCACAGTTCAAATATTTCTCGTATTAAAAAAAACCCAACCCTATATTCAAACCTTCTCTTTCTCTCAGAGCCCCTCCACTTTGACATAGATCTCTTCTCTGCTTCACGGTTAAAGTTATTCAATGAGTTGTACGCTCAACTGCTTTATATCTCACTTTTACTTGCACTTGAACCTAAATAACTTAGCTTCTGCTTCTAGAACTCTGCTGAATTTGTTCTTACAAAGTTCACAGATCTATGTCTTTATTATTAAATCCAAAGAACGGTTCTTAATCTATACTTGACTTGATTTTTCAGGAACATTGGACACTATAGACCATAAACTCCTTTGAAACATTCTCTTTTCTTGGCTTTTGAAATCTCATATTCTTTTTGCTGTTCTATTACTTCTCTTTATCCATTTTGCAGGATCTTTTAAATACCAGTTAAATTTGGTTTCTGTTGGTCTCAGTTATTGGTCCTTTGCTTTTCTCACTTGATATGCTCATTTATGCTATAGTTTCTACAGCATCTATGTTCCGATAACTCTCAACTCACATCTTGAATCCCTATCCCTCTGTTAAGCTTCATCCTATATAACCAGTTTCCTTCTGTGCATTGGTTATAACTACCCACTACCACAGTTCTCATTCGCACCACAGTCTTGGCTCACCCAGATAACTGAAACAGTCTCCTAAGTACCTCTCAGCATCCAGGCTTGGCCATCCCTCATCTACACTCCAGTCAAGATGATATTTTTAAATGCAAAGCTGATCCCCAACTCCTGCTGGAAAACTTCCATAGGCTTCCCATTGCACTCAGGGTGGTGGACTATTGCTTACAAGGTCCTCCGTGATCTCCACCAATCCAGCCTTATCACTCAGAAGTTTTTCCATGAGTTCCATGCTTTCGTTGTATCAAACATATTTACTTTTCTTGGTGGAACCAGGCTGCATTTTACTTCCAGGCCATTTTATACTGTATGTTCTTAGCCTGGGGTATTTTGCTGCCCCCACTATCACCCCCATACTCTTTAGCCTAGGTGTCTCTTCTCCAGGAAGTCTTCCTGATCACTCAAATGGGCTAGATGATTATGCTATGTGCTCCCATAGCAACTTATACTTCCCTCTTTAGTATTTATCATCCTCTTTTGTACTCTTCCTTAAACCAAAGGCTCCTTGAGAATAGGGACTGTGTATATTGGCCACCACTGTAGCATAGTCCGTGTGACAAAGTGTGTGCTCAATTAAAAATAAATCAGGGGATGAATATATGTCCAGATGTAGGAAACTTCATACAAGACTGGAGGAGAAGTATAAGCTTTTTAAGATGAGGTAGTTACAGATACAGTCCTTGTCAAAAAGGAAAGTACTGTTTCTTTCCTGGACTTTTTGCCCTGAGAGATTTTTCACAGCGATTTACCATTGGAATAAAGGACCAAAATAATACTTTAAGGCAATTTTATTACAGTGTTGACAATCTTCTGTTTACCTGGGATCACTAACAGGATACCTCATTCTTTAACGTAAAGAATGCAAAATACCACTGAATGGCATTCCCTTTCCATTGCACACCCATCCAGACCACCAGAGCACCAGGCTACTAACTCAAATCTTATTTTTTTAGGAGGTATATGCAGGGGAAGTAAATCTGCTAAAATATCACAGCCACTCCTTTTGGGGTGACATTTAAATTATCCTCAGTAATATTTTCTCTTTTTTCTTATCATCTTTTGCTTGATAACAAAATATTTAAGCATAGCTACATTTTACTCATATCAAGTGATAAAATAGTGTCAGAAGATTCAAGTAAGTTAAGCAGGTATTTTTTATTGGTCTCGGATGACACTTTTCTCTAGTTCCTTTTTCTATTACTACACTAAATTACAGCATTCCTCCAACTTCAAACACCTTGATCATACCTCTTTCCATACCTTTCAATTTCTTCCTCCCAAGGGGGAGGGTGGAACATGTGTTTGAAAGAGTTTTATCCCTAACACAATCCATGTGACCTCCATGTCTTCTAAAATGATTTCTGGTGGGAATGCTAGTGATTGCGAGGATCACATGTAATTTCCTGCTGAGCTGTTTAGCATGTGCAAATTACCATTTGACCTCCATAGTGACATATTTGTCATAGCAATTTTCACTTCTAGTGAAACGAGTTAAACAGCCTCAGTAAAAGTGATTTTAAGCAGTAATTCTTCATACAAACCTTTCACTTGGATCTGCCACTATGTGTATTACAGATTGATACCTGGGCTTCAGATATTTCTTTTCATGTTGTTTTTAATAAGAAGCACAATATTTCCATAACTCATATTTGGAATGGTTCCTGGTTTTGGAAGCAGATTATTAAAGCTGAGCATATGGAGGTCTTAAAGTAGAACCTTATGGGGGAAAAACAGTTGATCAAGTCTAGTTTGCAGCATTGAAAAATTAAATGCTTGCAAAATCTTCGTAAGGCAAGGTTTATTCTTTGTAACTTTTTAAAATCCCAAATTACTGAACTATCTGTGTTGGGTAAGTTAATAACCACAGTGAAAACTCTTTGTCATGATTGTTTTTAAACAATCAGATTGTTCCTTTGCCTACATTTTTTCCCCTTCTGATTGTATTACTTAGAGGCAGTCAATGGGCTTTTAAAAGAAGATCTTAAAAAGGAAGTTGAATTTCAAGTGATTGACTTTGCAGATGAAATATTAGAGAATCAAGGAGGTTAATCCTAACTAAATAGAATAATAAAATAAGAATCTGATTGAAAGAACTTGTTTCTTGCATGCCAAAAATCCAGGACCATCACAGGGTTTGCTCTTGGTTCAAATTCAGTCACACATATACATTCACCTCCCTCCTCCATGGACTTGCTATTTTCTCAAAGGAATATAATCAGAAAATTTCATACTATCCAAGTGTGCATAGTGATTGCCTTTATTTTTTCACCAAAATTTCCTAAATACCAAATGTCCACACTCTGCTATGCACCAGATATCCGAAGACAGATAAGATACTATGCCTTAAACAAGAAAAGGAAAACATTTAAAAAAAGATTGCAGCAGTGTATAAGACATGTACTCTTGGAAGAGTATTTAAGGTGCAATGGGAATAGTGAACTACTTAGGCATTCATTAGATAGATACAGGCAGGAAGAAACAAGGGCATCTACAAAAGTGGGGAGCCATTAAGATTGCACTTGTTGAAAGAATTGTGCTTAGTTTGGCATGGTTAGATTTCAGGATGTGTGTGAGGGAGTGGCCAATGATGACTCTGAAAAGACGAGTATATTCTTAAAGCCAGTAGGAAACTGTTCTAAGTTTTAAGCACAGAAGTAATACAATCAGATTTGCTCTTGGAAAAATGCCTCTGGCATGGAAGATGGATTAAAGAAGGGTCAAATCGTATTAAGAGACCAGGTAAGAGTTTATTGCACCCAAAGATGATGAGGGCTTTGAACTCCAACCATGCACTGAGGATAGAAGGGTGGGGCATATTTGATAGGTTTTTAACAAAAGCACATATAATTGAATTTGATGAGCTTTTGAATTTGGGAAAAGAGAAAGAAAAAGAAATCAAAGATGGCTTTTGAGTTTCTGATTGGAGTGGCTGGGCTTATCTTGGTGCTGTTAACCAAGAGAGAATTACAAAGGAGATGACTGGCTTGGGAAGAGAAGAAAATGAATTCACTTTTGGATTTGTTAATTTAAAGAGACTGGTAAGACATCTATGTAGACAGGTCCAGTAAACTATTAAAAATATAAGCCTGAAGATCAAAGGCATATGAAGTCTGGGGAATAGATTGTAAATCATCATCATACAGAGAGGACATTCAGTAAGATGAGATTACCAAGGCTGTGAAGAAACATTTTGACTTGATTAATTTGATGTTTCCATTTTCATTCGTGGGATACTTGGATGAAACCATTTTGTTGCATCCATTTGGTAGGCGGGAGGATTAGAGTTGGTAATTTTTTTAAACTTTTTTTTTTTTTTTTTGGTGAGGAAGATTAGCCCTGAGCTAACATCTGTTGCCAATCCTCCTCTTTTTTTGCTGAAGAAGACTGGGCCTGGGCTAACATCCGTGCCCATTTTCCTCTACTTTATATGTGGGATGCCTACCACAGTATGGCTTGATAAGCGGTGCATAGGTCTACACTTAGGATCCAAACCCGCAAACCCTGGGCCACTGAAGTGGAGCACGCGAACTTAACCACTACGCCACCGGCCGGCCCCTAGAGTTGGTAATTTTTAAAAAGCTAACATTTAATAATTGTTTTTGAGACATTATTAAAAATATACGTGACATCAAAACCACAAAGTTGAAGAAGCTGTGTTAAGGGACTTCTCTAAAACATCTATGTCAGAATATCTTGCCCCTCAGAGAGTGTATAGAGTGAGAAGAGGATCGAATCTTCAGGAATTCCAGCATTTAGGAGGCAGGCAAGTGAAAAGCAGCAAAAAATAGAGAGAAGGAAAATAGAGTCAGAGACTTAGAGGAAGAGTCAGAATGAAAGTTAAGGGAGGGAGAAGCTGTGAGGAAGAAGAGTCAGCTGATGAGGATTTGGCAGTTAGAAGGCTATCACTAATCTTTGCGATATTGGGAGGTGTCAAGTTGTGGGGCCAAAAGTCAAAGGATGATGGATTGAGGGAATTGAGGCAAGAAAGATGTCTGAATATCTGTTGGAGAAATTTTGTCATAAAAACAAGAAGGAAATACAGTAGTAGCTTGAAAAAGATTTAGGATTAAGATGAGGGTTTTTATTTGTTTATTTTGTTTTTGTTTCAGGGGGTGGGGGTGAAGAATGGGTTATCTGACAGTATTTCAGATGGGAGGAAAGGAGCTAGCAGAGAGGGAGAGTTTGAGCATATGGGAAAAAGATGATGATTCTTCTAAGGTAGGAGGAAATGTGATTACTGCTCTAGGAGAGGGGAAGGAACCACATCTTTCCCTTTCAGACTAGAAAACTTTAGTAAAATACAAGTACGAAATTAGGTAAATTTATGTGTGTGTATATATGGGGGAACATATTGAGGAAACTCTGAACTTCATTTCAGATGGCTGCCATTTTCTCGTTGAAGTCTGAGTTACCGAAGTTATTGATTGAGGTGAAGGGGTAATGGTGGGTAGAGGGTAACCGATAGGGATAAATGTTTAGAAGACTGCCCTGAGGAGTATAAGTAAAAGCTGATTAGGGGAAAGTAAAAATATATGGAGCAATGCTGAGAGACAATGAATATTTTAACTTATGTGGGGCTAATTGGAGATTTGAGGAAAGGAAAGAAAGAAGGAAGGAGTGTGTGCCAGTAAAGATAAATTTACAGGGGGCAGGAGGGGGATGTGAAGAGAAAGGAGATACTGAGTAGAGGGAGTTTAGTCTTAATAGACTCTAATTTCTGGGTTTAGCTGGAGGCAGGCAATATGAAGGGAGTGAGGGGCCATTGACGCGGGTGAGACTGGTGATGGCTTTGAATAGCTACTTTGGAGGTTGGAAAGGGATTTGATTAGCAGCATGTAAAATGTAGAATTAGGATGCTAAAACGCCTCAGATTGGAAAGCGTAAATGTGTAAAGCCACCAATCTGCCTGGTTGTGTGTGTGTATTTTTTTTTTCAGGGAAGATAAGCAGATCTTTCTAGAAGTGGGGACGGGTTGGAGATTTTTACGGAGGCTATGAGAGAAGAACAAAGGAGTAAGAAATGTGAGGGTTCTGGTGAGGAAGCAAAGAAGTAAACAGGAGTTTAGAAGCTTGATGTATTGAAAACGTAAGGGTAAAAGTGGCTAATTAAATATTCTTCATAAATCTTAGCTTTTGATAGTCCATTCAGCTTACTGTAATTTGGGGGAACTTTATTGCTTCTGTTAGTGACTGATTTGTAGTTCAGTTATCCTTGAGGGCAGAGGTCGTGTGTTTTTGTTCCTACCATAGTGCCTGCAAGGGTCATATGCAAATAGCAACTGCTTACTAATTGTTTTTTGAACAAAATGCTATTCAAAAATGATTCCTGCTGTCTAATTATATTCTGAGAGGAAACAATGAAAATACTATTGTATATTGTGATTATTTTACATTTTAATTCTTTATTTTTCTGATGAGCATAGTTGATGAGGATGGGTTTATACAGAACTGACAACATTGCTGGATGGTTTTGGATAAAGAGTTTCTCCGGGGTCTGTGGGATTGTCTATAAAGGCAAAGAAGGGAGAAGGAGAAGCAAAGCTCAAGCGTGGCTGGAAGGAAAGGCTTTGGATAAAAGAAGACACGATCTAAGACGCCAGACTGAAGAAATTCTTCCACAGCAAGAGGAGTGGTTTTATTTTAAATTAAAACAATGGGTTGGAAATTTGAAGATGGGGAGAAAAGGGATGAGATATATCAAGTCAGATGTTAAAGAAAATAGTCTAGTATTTTGCAGTGCTTTTAAAATAATCCAGTGAAACTAAACTCTCCTAAATGAACTTGAACCAGACATTCAGTTCTTCAGACCAAGATGAGCTTTGCCATTCCATGCAAGCCACTCAGCCTCAGATCTTTCCTAGAATACTGTCATTATATGACCATGTACTATTGGCTCATTGAACCAAAATAAGAAACAGAAGATCACGAGTAAGAATTCTTTTATTCCTGTTTCCCTTCACTTGATATTTAATAAGGTCCCTTATATTCACTAAACTAGAGGAGCATTTATATCTTATAAATATTTGATACTATGAACAAAAAATAAGATCTTTTATGTTGTTTCCTTAAAAAAAATGGTAAATACATGGCGCTGATTCTAGTTAATGCCCTTTGGCAGACACTTAGCTTTTCTGGACTCTCCAGAGTCTCCTCACCACTCACCTGGCCTGCAACCTGCACAAAGGTGCAGGGCTGACTTTGCTGTCATGGTCCACAGGATAAGGGAAGTGGCAGTGAAGAAGCCAAACAATGCATTGACTCTAATTAAGGCTCCTTTTAAACATGTGCTACAAAAGAGAAGGCACATGGAATGTTTTAAGAGATTATGTCTCTGATTTAAGGGTAAGACTTTTTAAAAAGAGAAATTCAAATAAAAGTAGAATTTGATGTGCAGGATTTGTCATCCTTAAGCTATGTACCTATAACCATGCGTTTTCTGTAATAGAATCCTTGTAGCGTGTTTTGGAATTACATGGTCAATTAAGCTTTTAAGTATCTAAAGCTTGGTCAAATTTTAATTGTAAATTTATAACTCAGAGAATTAACCTGATGTAGACTTCTTATTTTTCCTTTACTAGACTTCTGTGAAATTTAAACAATGTTGTTGCATGTTGAATGCTTTCAGCATTAATCAATAACTTAGTAATCAAACACAGACTCAGTGTGTTTCAAGCATTGTAATTGCTTTTTGGTTTTAAAAAGAAGTTACAATCTAATGATCTTGAAGACTATGAACATGAGCTTGAATGAGCTGGAAGAATGCGTGAAAGCAGATTTTGTATAAATTTGACTTTTTTTTAATTGAACTTCGAAGTTAACATTTATAAATGTTTTGAGGGTGGTTAATTGGTTATGTTTAAATGTTTTATAACCTAGGATAACACAACTAGCATTCTACATATTGATGGTGAGAGTGTATCATCAAGATTCACCTCTTTACATTTATTCAACAGAGCCATTCAACACATGTTTATTGAGCAACTGCTATGTGCTAGGCGCTGGTTTGCAAGATTCAGGTTCATTATGAAGAAACCATACATCAAAAGAAATTTTGGAAAGCTTTGAAAAAAGGGCCTTGTGGTTGGAAAAGAGAAAAAAAAAAGCAAGACTAATAATAGCAAAAAGGAGACTTACGTTATATGGCAAAGGAAGACCAAAAACAAAATATCTGACTAGACCACAGTATCAAAAACAAACTTTTGCATAATTAAGCCCTTAATAAGTATGTTTTAAATGCAGAGTGAATGAATGAATAACTTTTCTGTCAATTTACATGTTCTAAAGACATAGCATGGCAAACTTGACAGACAAAATCTCTCTGCCTTTTATTAATTGGCTGTCTGACTTGGGAAACAATGAGGTGGGTGGAATTGGGAAGAGAGGGATTGTAACGGCAAAAGTGTATCAAGAGAACAAGAAAATATCCTCAGGAGGAAAGAAAAAGTCAAAAAAATTACTATGATATTTTTTAGACATCTTCTTCATGCCAGTTTATTATTTCCACTCATTATAATGCTGTACTTTAAGACCATATCTCAACGAAGGTAAAATGTTTGACAGAGTATATTTTTACAAATAAAAAATATACTTTATTATTATCTCCATTTTTATTTTTGACTAATATCAAGAAAACTAACGTGTGATATCCTATTATTTTAAAAAAATAGTTAATAATGTGTTAGCCATTACTAATCTCTAGAGATTTCTCCTAAATTGAATAACTTAACAAACTTAAATTGTCTATTGCTATTTCTCTTATATGTTTAAATGATTTATCTTTACCTGGTTTTGGCACTGTGTAACTTTCTAATCATAGCTGGCTTTATAATCCAGTTTCCAATCTCCATTTCTCATATTCAGCAACTGGATTCTTGTCTCTGGAAAGTCACAACAATGTATACATCAAACAATTAAAATCATTCAAGAAAAACTGGACATGTTATTATGACAATTATCTTTAAATTTTTGTGTGTGTGTGTGTGTGTGAGGAAGATCAGCCCTGAGCTAACATCCGTGCTAATCCTCCTCTTTTTGCTGAGGAAGACCGGCTCTGAGCTAACATCTATTGCCAATCCTCCTCCTTTTTTTTCCCCCAAAGCCCCAGTAGATAGTTGTATGTCATAGTTGCACATCCTTCTAGTTGCTGTATGTGGGATGCGGCCTCAGCGTGGCTGGAGAAGCCGTGCGTCGGTGCGCGCCCGGGATCCGAACTCCGGGCCGCCAGTAGCGGAGCGCGCGCACTTAACCGCTAAGCCACGGGGCCGGCCCTAAATTTTTTTTATTGTGGTAAAATATGTATAACAAAATTCACCATTTTTAGAAGTGTACAGTTCTGTGGCGTTAAGTACATTCATATTGTGCAACAATTACCACCATCCATCTCCAGAACTTTTTCATCTTCTCCACTGAAGCTCTGTACCTATTAAACACTAGCTCCCCGTTGCTCCCTCCCCCAGGTGCTGGCAACCACATTCTACTATCTCTCTCTATATGACTGATCTAGATACCTCATCTAAGTGGAATCGTATGGTATTTGTCTTATTGTGACCAGCTTATTTCACTTAGCATAATGTCTTCAAGGTTCATCTGTAGGGATCATGTAGCATGTAGCATGTGCCAGAACTGCCTTCCCTTTTAAGGCTGAATATGTTTTGTTTATTCATATCCTCACCAATACTTGTTATTTTTTGTTTGTTTTTGATAATTGCCGTCCTAATGGGTGTGCAGTGGTATCTCATTGTAGTTTTGATTAACATTTCCCTAATGATTAGAGATATTGAGCATCTTTTCATGTGTTTATCGGCCACTTGTATATCTTCTTTGGAGAAATGTGTCTATTCAAGGCCTTGCCCATTTTTAAATTGGGTTATTTGTTTTTGTTGTTTTTGAGTTGCGGGAGTTCTTTATATATTCTGGATATCAATTCCTTATCAGATACATGATTCACAAATATTTTTCTCATTCTGTGGATTGCCTTTTCGCTCCGTTGATAGTGTTCTTTGATGCAAGAACATTTTTTTAATTTTAATGAAGTCCAAATTATTTATTTTTCTTTTGTTGCCTATGTTTTGGTGTAAGATCCGAGAAATCATTGCCAAATCCAATGTCACAAAGCTTTTCCCCTGAGTTTTCTTCTAAGAGTTTTATAATTTTAGCTCTAATGTTTAGGTCTTTGACCCATTTTGAATTAATTCTTGTATATCACGTAAGGTCAGCGTCCAACTTCATTCTTTTGCCCTGGTCTTGGTGAACTTTTTGTTGTAAGTTTTGTTCTTTTTTTTTGTTTTTGTGAGGAAGATCAGCCCTGAGCTAACATCTGTTGCCAATCCTCCTCTTTTTGCTGAGGAAGATTGGCCCTGGGCTAACATCCGTGCCCATCTTCCTCTACTTTATATGGGACGCCGCGACAGCGTGGCTTGACAAGCGGCGCGTCGGTGCGCAACCAGGATCTGAACCTGCGAACCCCGGGCCACCGCAGCGGAGTGCGCGCACTTAACCGCTACGCCACTGGGCCGGCACCATTGGCAACCTTTTTGAAAATCATTTGACATATATTCAAGGTGTTCTCTGTTTATGACAATTACTTTTTTTTTTCTGCAAGTGAATACTACTTTTTTAAAACTGAGAGTTAATTTTTTTAAAGGAGTTTAAGGTTCACAGCAAAATTGAGACGAACGTACAGAGATTTCCCATATCCTCCCTGCCCCCACTCAGGCAATGACTTTTTATTTGGGAATAATTTTAGATTTACAGAAAAGTTGGAAAAATAGTGCAGAGAGTTCCTGTGTACTCCTCACCTTGTTTCCCCTATTATTATAAGACTATGATACATTTCTCAAAATGAAGAAACCTATTAACTAAACTCCATACTACTCAGATGTCACCAGTTTTTCCATTAGTGTTGCAGGATCCAATGCAGAATAACACATTGCCTCTAGTTATCATATTCCCCCAGTCTCCTCTCATCTGTGATAATTTCTGAATCTTTCCATATTGTCCATAACCTTGAGAGTCTTGAAGAGTATTGGCCAGATATTCTATTGAATGTTCCCCAATCTGGGTTTTTCTGATATTTTTATCATGATTAGACTGAAATTGTGAGTTTACTAAAGAATATTACAGAGGTGAAATACACTTCTCATCACCTTATATCAAAGAGTACATTTATACCAACATGATATCACTGATGATATTAATCTTCATTGCTTATTAAAATAGTGTTTGCCAGGTTTCTCCACTGTAAGGTTATTATTTTTCCTATTCCATACTCTTTTCATTAGAAATGATCACTAATTCTCATCTATACTGAAGAGGAGGTGAATTAAGCCCCACCTCCTGGAGGGGGGAATCTACATGTATTATTTGGAATTCTTCTTTAAGGATTTATCTCTTCTTCCCGTAAATATATTTATTCAATCATTTATTTATGTCAGTATGGACACTTGGGTATTTATTTTATACTTTGGGCTGTAATTCAATACTCCATTATTTATTTTGTTGATCAAATTGTTACAGCTTTGGTCTTTGGGGACTTTTTCCGGTTGGCTCCTGTGTCATTTGGGCACACCCTCCAATCCTTTGTTTTTAGTACAACAAGATGCTCCAGGCTTATCTTGTATTTTCCTTACCCCAGCTCTAGAACCAGCCATTTCTCCAAGGACACCTAGTTCCTTTGTTTGGAAAACAGCATTTAAAAACCAAGATCTGACACAAATTAATTTTTCAATGCTTTTGCTTATTGCTTTTTATTTCAAGATGACTTGTGTTGGCTTTCTATTTTGATATGGTTGATGTTTTGTTAAGTAACATTTAGAAATGCATTTGATATAAAAGGAGTTATTTATATCATTTTTCATATACAAAATTGATACTGGCAATGTGGAATTAACAGGGAATGTGCTCTGTATTACTTTTCCAGTAGTGGTGATGAATTGTTAGTGACTCATCCATCCTCTTTGGCTGGAGATATAGAAGTGGAAACCTTGAATTCATCAGGCCAGCTTCTTCTTAACAAAACCAAAGCCATTCAAGCAGTGATAAACATACATGTCCAGTGGTTTTGCTAAACAAAGAGTTTATCTTTATGATTTATCCACATTGTAGAAATTATCTTAAAGTTATGTACAATTCTTGGAGAATTTACTGTCAAGGGAATTCCAACTTTTCTAGAAAAACTTGCCATGAGGACAGATTCATAAAGAATAATTGCTCATTGGAGACTTTTTTACTCCTTTTTACTCCTTTACTCCTTCCAATGTTGGATAACATTGAATCAAGTATTCTTCACCTTGCAAAAGACAGAAGCTTAAGGGTAATTTAAAAAAAATTTCTTTTCCATTTTTATTTTTAAAAAGTCTTTGAAATTTTTAAAGCAGTGTTTATTCATATCCTTAGCTTTAGGAAAATTAACCAATGCTTCTTATCCAATTTTAATTCTATGTCTTCAAAACAAATACAATTATTTTTCTTTTTTTTGAAAGTGGTAATAATGTACTATCTAGCTGATTTAACAGTGTTTATTAATAAAAAATTGAGAGAAAGAAAATAAAAGGATATTATGTCACATGTGAATCTTTTTACCTGAAATATAGTACTCATTGCTGTTAGTACATGTGATCCATTCCATACATCTGTGAAACTCAGCTTTGAATGATTTTTAGATTTTTAAAAGAAACAAAAAAAGAAATGTGCTTACTATTGGGATTATTGAAAATAATACTGAACATACTAGATGAGAAATTATGACTCTTCCTAAATATTGTGCAAGGTCTGAATCCCCTGCTTTCTCCGTATGAAGAATGAATGAAGACTTAGACTATTTATTTCTTCCTAATTTTCCGTGATTTAAGTACACTATATATTCTTATAGCCCTAAATATTGAGTAGGATTTTTTTTAATAGTTGGATTCTTCAATCTAAAAAAAATTCTAGCCAAATGATTTTGATTAATTGAGACTGTCTAAAAATAAAAATCTGCCATGGTTACCATGGGTTTATCGTTCCTCCTATGAGCCACATTCAGCCCTCATTCTGCGCACGGAGTTCTCATTATTGTCCTTCAGTCTGCACTGTTTTTTTTTAATTTCGGTCTGCACTGCTTTTTGCGTTGGACTTTTAAATATACACAGTTGCTTTCAATTGAGAAATTAAGCAAGATATATAGTAGAGATGATTACAGACATGTGTATATCCATTGTGATTACTACAGGTTTATTTGTGTCTTTGTAACACAAAAGTGGCCTTGAGGATTGGATATCATATGTGCAAACGCTAAACTAACAAGTCTTCATACACTCCCTATGTGCTTATCAATTCATTACAGAAATAAATTTCCTGCCCTAATCATACTTAAAATTTGCATTATGGATATTTTAGGAACATCCTCTATTACTCATTTCTGAGCTCTAAGCAGCACACTACCAAATTTTGCCTTGAATAAACAAAACAAAACTCTGCCTTCACTTAAGGTGGTGATTACCATGGGCGTGGCTTATATAACATGGCCTGTCCTGGTTACTTGGTGCTGCTTGATATCAGGATCAGCAGATGTCCTCATTGACCCTATTATAAATCTCCTTTAGTCTAAACGAGCATATTTGTAAGCAAGATTTTACTCCCATCCTGGTTTCTTATTCCATGAGATAACCATCTGAAATGCCTCATCTGATGCACAGTCAAGGGTAACCTGAAGAAATGAATTGAGATTACATTTGTGTAAACTCCTTTGTGAGCTGTTCATTTTATTACTCTACATAGTTGTCAGCTGTGTTGTTCTTCTGAACTGTAGTTGTGGTTAAAAAGATCAGCCAACAAAGCTGTGAAAAACTTGGACAAACCACTCAGGTAATTTTTCAGTTAGGAAGAATATGATCCTCAAGTCCCATTTTAATTGAGAAACTGCCAGGGTAAGTAAAATCTTCCTCCCTGTCCCATCAAAAACCTAGGGTAAATGAGAAAATGATAATGAGGTGTTAGCAAAAGGAGCAGTGGTATAAAATCAACAAAACTAGGTGAAACAAGTAAATACAGAAATGTATAATCAGGATTATGTGTACTTGACCTAAGCCAGTAATGCAATGATTCAGTAGTAATACTGAGGCAACTAACTCCATAGAGTGGGAGACCCATTGTGGTCAGTTTGACAGATAAGGTAGCTGTAGGAATCTTCTTAATTTTGGTTCTATTAATCTATATTGTCTACATTACTATGAAATGGAACTTTTCCCATTGTATTTGTACTAAAAAGTAACAAGAACAGTTTCAGCGCTAGTCTTAACATGATTGTATTGTAATCAGTGGGGTTTTAAAAATTGTCTCAAAGGTTAATCTTGGTGATCATCACATTATACTCACTCTTATTCTTATCAGTTATATTTAGTGGCAGATTGCAAGCTTTCCTTATTATCTTGTTAAATCAAGAGGTGAAAGCCTTTCAAGGCTTCTCTTTTTAAACATCTTTTATTAATGCTAATATGCCAGATGGGAGAAATTAAAATGGTTCTGTTCTTTAGGCTGCCGCTACCCACAATTTTACCACATCATTTGCTGGTTAAGGAAGCATATGAAAATGATAGGTAGAGCACACAGTTGTAAAAGTTCAGAAATGATGGAATCCCTTGTCTAAGAAAAACCTTTCTTAATTTGACTGGAAAAAAAATGCCATCACTCTCTGAACATACCTAAGGAACATTGACAAAGATGGAATTAATACACTTGGAACTTATACGCAGTGTAATATTTCCCAGTTACTCATGTTTACTTTACTCTTAAATTCCAGCCAAAAGCTGGCAAGATGATTATACAGGAATAATCCCTCTTGGTCCATTGGGTTAATTGTCCAGAGCAACTAAGTTCATTTAAATGTTGCTTCTTTCCCATTTCCTCATCCTTTGGGAAATCAGTGGCTCTAGTGAATGCCTACTTACTCTTTTTACAGGTCTTGGGAAATATGTACAAAATGTTTCAGCTGGTTAGACTCATCTGTCTAAGAGAGTATTTTCAAGCCTTCAATCTTTCCATAGACACACCCAGATAAACTTTGGATCCTAAGCAATTCAGAGTCTCAATGGTTATTCCACTCTATCTTTCAGTCTTGAGAAGCAATATTGAGATGCACAAGAAGGCTGGTTTTATTATAGTGATAAGCTTGAATTGACTCTAACTTTTGCTTAAGTTCAATCATTTGAAACTTAAGTTTATAATATTTAGTAATAATTGAATGCAATTGGAAAGAAGTTACTTTCTACCCACGCCTAACAGATCATGTCTTTCTGGTTGAGAATTCTGGGTCCAGGAAAGGTTCAAAGCTTTTCTATTCTTTAAGGGGGAAAACAAGGATTACTAATGCTATCATCACTTTTAGTGGAATCCCCAGTATGAATTGAAGGTGAGTATAGTATTTTCCTTTGATTCGGGTCTTAAATCAGAAAGTACTCTCTATTTTTTTCTCTCCTGGCTCTCATTTGACTGCACAACTCTCTATGCATGTCTTCCCCAGTATATCTCCCACAGTCCAGATTTGTCCAGTGATCAAAGAAAAAGCGCTATGAATTAATGGTTACATATGGTTGATAGACTTGAAAATTGCACTGGACTTTACTTGCCCAGGATATCTTAGATCCACAGTAGAAGAGAGGAGTAGAGGAAAGTCAATATCAATTGTTGAAAAGAGAATAATAGGGAAGTCAAAAGCACAATGAAACTAGAGTCAAAATACCTGTGTTCGAGGCCAAGATCTTAAAATTTATTGGTATGCCCTTTCTGGTGAGTCACTTAATTTCTCTGACCTTCAGTTTCTTTACTGGGAGTCATTCAGTCATATAGCCTTGAATCCATTCACTAAAACAAATATCTTTTGAGGACAAACTATTTGTCTGAAACTTTATTTTCTTTATAGGATTGTTGATGTTGATGTGGGAACCACATGAAATATAAAGTGTGTTTCATATAAATGATGGTCACATTGTTTCTATGGCTTATTCTACAAAAAAACCAGAGATTTTTAGTATCTCTTGTGGGTATAGTTTGCCTTTTGTATTGACTTTGCTACATTTAATTCAATTTTCAGATTATTGACAGTATCAATGGTATGTTGATGTAAGTATAGGTCTGGAAAGATAACCAAGAAGTTATTTCAGTTTATAAAAAAGAGAGGATGTTTGGAATTCAGTTTTACATCTAATTCTGCTGCACATTCAAGTCTAATGAAAAAACAGAAACAAAAATTATCTCACCATCACCACCAACATGGACAACAATAACAACAACAACACAACAACACTGTCTATTTCTTGCCAGCAGCTAGGAAGATTTACTTCCGTTTTCCCGTATGTGCAGGTCTTTCAGACTACATATGGAATCTAATGAATATAGAAATCACTTACCATTAATATAATTGAATGTTAAAGTAGTAATGAACTGTGCATAACTGCCAAAATTTAAGATTACAATGTTAGATATTCTCTATTTAAGATATATCTGCATTTTACAAACTGTTCTCAGCAATTTGTATTTTCATAAAAACAACATACAGTGTCGTTCAACTTCTGCCCCTGTAATTTTCAGGCTGTTTTCCCATTGCCACAGTCTGCTAAACCTCTATTCCTTTTTAACAATTTCTGAGAAAGAAATACAGAGAACTGCGAGAACCATAATAAGACAGAGCTGTGTAAGGCAGAGACTAAGCATGAGAGAGTCACCATGATGGCAGGGTAGCTGACTTCATTTTTAAGTAGGAAAAAGGTAGCTCTTGCACACCAGACCAAATGAGCAGCACACACTTAATAAGGGCAGAAGGACAGACCCTGGAACTGGGAGTAAGGTAGGCAAGTCCCAGATGTCAGAGAGCTCTGTCTTTTGGTCTTCTTGTCTTTTCCAAATCCATTAGAGCTACAAAAATTGCCTAAAAAGGAATTATATTTCGGCTTCTGCAATTCATTTTCAAAAACAGCAAAAGAATATATTTGCTCCATAAAAATTGTATTAGTTGGCATTCACTAGTGCCAACTCTGGTCTGCTAGCTATCCCAATCATCTTCCATGGCTCTTCATGTTTTTATTTTAGGAGAATTCCAAAATCTGCTTGGAGAAAATGTGCTCAAAGATTTATCTCACAAACATTTTTTTATGTTGTTATAAAGAAGGAGAATAAAGATACATAAAACACTACAACATGTTTGAACTGGTTAGCAAAATTACTAAAGCAGGTTTCTGGTAGTGCCAATATATGTAGGCAAGTTGACTTTAAGAGGAAAATTTGCCTCATGATAACTGATTATATAGCAAAGGCTGGCTTGTTATGAGGCTGCAGGGACATTAATGCAAAACCTTCCTTATTTATTAGGACATAGTCAGGAAAATTGGATTAAAAACTAACTTGGGGAAAACTGACTGATAGATTGTCTTCACAGAAAGCCTTGACCAAAAAGATCTTCATCTTACCCATAAAGAAGGTTCATTCAACCACTGTATTGAGGGCCTGCCAGACACTATCCAAAATGAGGTGCTTTTATTCTGTTCTTATTTTGCTCAAGTGCATTCATCTTCTGTACACTTTGGCAACCAGGAATTTGTCAATGTCAAGGAAAATACTCAGTTGAGGAGTATGTGCAATATGACTTTGTTTAGATCTGGGAGCATCCAACTCTGTGCAGATAATCTAACAATTGATCAGAAAGCTTGTCAAAAACACTTACCATGTTTGAATCTGGAAGGTTTAAAACATTTCTCATAATAAAGAACGTGTTTTAAAAATTACGGAAATGTAACAATGAGCATTTATATAGCACTCTACACATAGTTCCTTCGATAATATTTTCACTGCAATCAGTTGAGATAAGTTATACCAGGATGTACATTCTTATCCCTGTGTGCTGACAAAGGCACTGAGGGTTCCAAGACCTTCAGAGAAAGGGAATGAGTTTCCCAAGATTGCACAGGTAGTAAAGGGTGGACCCAGGACTCAAAGCCGGGAATTCTGATTCAAAATTCTGTGCTCACTGTTTCCCATACTGCTGCCTTTCTTTCCCAATGTAGTAAGGCAAAGAAACTTGAGAGCGTTACCAACTGCTCTCAAGATTAGCTTAATTTTTCAAGAAGCAGAAAGCAGAGTATAGGTCTTAGAAGATTGGCTGTGTTTTCAGGATCTAAAAATTAAATGGCCTAGACATACTTCAGAATATCTCGATATATTCTGAGACCCCTTTGGAAATGATATTCTGATTGTGAGGACAGGGAGCAACCTACTTTGGTTTCAAAATTTTTAAGTGGCTTGTGGATAAATGTTGTGCCACAAAGATATTAAATTGGCAGACACATAATCAATGTAGTTCACATTGCTCCAAATTAAGAGTGAGTATCACTTAAAAGTAAATATGCTAATGTCAAAAATAAGTAGACTGTTTTTATATATTTATATCAATTTTTCATTGATTGTTTTCGCTTAAAGGGTCCATTTTATAACTGAAGAAACTGATATTAATGAAGTCGTTGATTTGCTGGAGAGGGAGCCTTTTGCAGATCTGAGTTTAAAACTGCAGCCGCACATTTTCTATTGTCTAAGGAGCCATTTTCTCTGTGCAGTACGTGTTCTTCCAAAACCAACAGTGAAACTGAAGGTCAGGACGGTCACCTTGTTTCAGAAGGACAAGACAGGCTATTTCATGTATAGACTCAATTTAGTTTTTCTAAGTGACCTTGTCCTAGTGCAAAATAAAAGATGAAATACACGCTAGATAGAATTGAAACTTCTCTCATACCGTTTCCTGCTTATGTTTCAAGCATTAAATATATGGGTAATTTCAAATGAGGCACCATATACATTTATATTTTCAACAGCCCTCATTGCGGCATGGCTTTTATGGTTGACTCACTCGCTCAAATAAATGGGGTTTAGAGTTCTGACTATGACAATACATGTGATTTAGCTTTCTGTAAGTTAAAAAAGACGTCTTAATTAAGATAAAAATAGTAAATTGCCTAAATATTGAACACATGTATGAGAATATATTAAATCAATGACTAATACATGGTTTAAAATCTGGATAAATGTTTAAAATATTTCTTCAATTAAAGCCTGCAAAAGATATAACCTATAAATACAACTGTTGGAACTGGCTTTATTTTTTGTTACTATGAATGTGCTGTATTTGATGTGCTGCTAATAGTTTATTCTGCCAGCTACATTCACTTGATGGGCCATATCCAGTTTTTCAAATGGTGGGCAGTAGAGTAGATGCTGCTCACCCAGCTGCTGGGTGGAGAGGGGTGCTGCAGAGTAGGAAGGGGGCTTGCTTGCTTTCCCCCCTCTCCCTCCCTCTGTCCCTCACTTCCTCCTTTCCTTCCTCCTGTCTTCTCTCCTTCCTTACCTTATTTATTCTTTCTTTCTAAAATCATTTATTGAGCCCTTTGCGTGATCTAAGTACTTATCCAAAACTTGGGTATAAAATGGTAGTAAGATATCCACAGTACTGCCTTTTTGGAGCTTATAGACAATGGAGAAATCAAACTGGTAAATTGACAATTACAGTTCAGTGTAATAGATTGTGTAATTGGGAAGAAAGTGATACTGTGGGGTCCTCTAAGCAATACTTTGAGGGAAGGAGAAAACCTCTTAGAGGAAATTGCATTTAAACAGAGGAATAATTCATCATTTATTCCTCTTCTTTAAGAGTTTCTTATTTCCTGCAAAATTAAGATGTCACTCAAATCTTTTCCATCTTCAGTTTTGTTTTTCATTGTATCCCTACACATACCTTGGACTCGAGCCCATCTTCACAATCAGTCTCCTTCCCTGATCTTAATTCTCACCCTCCAAGAGAACAAAGGTGAACATCTATAGTGAATAAACACATCTAGTAGAGGAGATCAGACATGTTCCCAAATACGTTCAGTTAAAAGAATTAGATTACAACATCTATTTGTCTGTTCAACAAAAGTTTATTAAATGTCTACTAGGTGCCAGTTCCCATTGTCATAGAGCTTACGTTCTAGTTGGGGGATATTGACAAGTAAACAAATACACAAATATGATGATTTCAGCTAGTGAGGACAGTCCTAATAAAAAAAAAATAATGTAATGTGATAGAAGATGTTTGAAAAAATTGTGACAGATACAGGCATCAGGGGAGGCCTCTGTGAATAGGTGCCATTTGAAGTGAGATCAGAATGGTGACAAGGAACAAATCACGGGAAGATCAGAGAGAAGGGAATTCCAGGTGGAGGTGATAGCAAGTGCCAGGAACGCATTTGACCTATTTGAGGAAAGTAAAGAAGTATAGTTAGGCTGATGTATCTAGGAAAGGGGTGGTTTGACAGTGAAGTTGGAGAAGAAGGAATGGGTCAGATCGTTAGAACATCTTGTAGGTAATGGTAAGGAGTCTGGGTTTTATTTTAAATGCAATGAGAAATCACCAAAGAACTTTAAGTAGGTGAGCAACATGATCTCATTGACTAAGAAGATAACTCCAAATTCTCTGTGGAGAATGAATTTTAGGGAGAGGAAGATGGAGGCAGGGATTCCTGGTTGGCGGCTATTACAGTGGCCTATGAAAACAATGATGGTGACTTGAACAGGAAACGTGGGAGAGGAAACAGTGAGAAATGGAAAAATTGGAGATATTCTGTGGAGCTAGATTCAGCAGAACTTCCTGATGGATTGAGTGCCAAAAAGTGGATAATAAATGAATTCATCAATGACTCTTCATGTCAAGAGCATTTAAAATAGGAGGGAGTTATGGGCCTTGGGGTGTGAAGGAAACAACTAGATTCCCTGAGGTAATAGTTCACAGTATGAGTCCTTAGAGATCCTAGGGTGAGTCTTTTCATTGCTTTAGTACACCTAAGAGGAAGTATATATTTACCCTTGATAAGGCGATGGAGGATAATTAGAGTCTTTGCTTTTGCCTGGAATTATGTCAACTCAGTACTGTGAGACTTAACTCATATTTATTAAAAACGTGTTAAGTCTAATTTGTGCCATAAGGTAGATCTTTCAAAACACAGGTTCCTTAGCAGAGAGTATTTAAAGGTGGAAATCCTTGGTGGCAAAAAAATCAGAACACTCTTGCTTAGATTTTGGATATTTTCGTGAGTTAGCTGAGCCACCTCTTTTCTTCCCTACTCATATGATTTGCTTATCAGTGGCTCTTCTCCACTCTGTTGACCTTTGTCTAAAATTGCAAGGAATGCCAGTGACTATAAATTAATCATATGTGGGTTTTGGGAAGTTCAAAACAAATAGTTTTTATAAAATATTGTTTTATCATCCACATTCTGATTTCCCACATTTTCAACATTAAATCAAAAAGTTTCTTTAAAAAAATTGACCTTTTGATGGAGGTCCATGAAGTATGTGATTCCATGTATGATTCCAATTTGATTCCATGAAGTATAATTGAAATGTATGTTTTCTTCCATCAAAATTAGTATACTAGCTTTAAAGTCTTCTCAATACATGTATATATTTTTCTAGTTGGATGAGAATTAGTAAGAGAAGGAAGAGAACAACACATGGTCTGAGGTGGTAATGAAGATTCTGACACTGAATTCTAGTGCACTGCCAACTCTCATGAATTCACTGTTTGATCTTATTCAAGTCACTTGAGTTTTCTTTCTTCAATTTCACACTTGCAAAATGGTGCAGCAAAGAAGTCCTGATGAAATATGACAAATATCAGATCACACAAAAAAAGGTAAAAAGGAAAATGAATAACGTGAAATGTTAAATCAGGACTTTATATTAAAGATTAAGAATTGGAATTGGGACAAACCCTTGTATTTGGAATTTGGAATTGGGACAAAGCCTTGTATTTTCCTTTAACATATTTCTCAATCACTATATTGATTTTTAATCATTTGTTTTACATTTTTGGCCAGGCATTATGGTATGAAAATTGTTACTTTACTATATTGTCTTTTTTATCTAAAGAATGTTCAGTTTTGCTTGAAGGAACTTTATTACTGAAATGGCATAATTTTATCCATATCCATTGAGTTTTTAATTGGTATTCTGCTACTATGATATTCTCTTATATACTACTTGAGTCATTTCAGAAATTGATAGGTCCTGGTCAATAGCTTTTGGAATTTCTACCCAGCTAAAAGAGGTAATTTTTATTATTCTAAAAAAAAGAAGCAAAGAAATCACTATTAATGTATATGCAATGCTAGGATACAGGCACCCATGTTGTCTTTGAAGTAGATTTTTTTTTTTTTGTATATGAAAGAAAAAAAAGACTATTTTTCTAATGTTTGTCACAGTTCTTGCTGGAAATGTGGGTTTTTTCCTGTTTATTTGAGAATAAAAAGCCCACATTTGTGCAAACTGTCCTTAAAATGAAGTGATCTTGTAGATGGGATTTGAAGACCTTATTTAGAATGTCTACAGCTTAATAATAATTTTTATTTGCTTTATTTGCATTCTTTGTAACACACACTTCCGCCATGGAATGCACTTTATTCAATGTGAGATGAGAAATATAAAATAAAAAAAACTGTTGTTTTATAAGGAATTTGTTCATGAAGAAGCTGTGGCTTAGTAGGTGACGGCCTTGGTCATAGCGCTCAATTCAGAGAGAAATGTGGATCTGATCAGTTCAGAACACGATGCCCTTCTGAAGGAAATGAGTACCTCACAGAGGGATTTTCATTTTTAGATTGACTCCTGTTGTCAATACTAACGCAAAATCATACCCAATACCTTGCATTTGTGTGGTACTTTACTTTTTAAAAGCGATATTTCACTTTACAAATGTGTATTGTGATCCAACAGTAATTGGGATATAAAGAAAAAGGGCACAGTACCTTCATTAGAAGAATGTATACTGTAGCAGGGAAGATAGACATACAAGTAGGTTAAATACAATAACACATATAAATTCTAGTAAATAATTCTGAAGAGGAAAGATGAAGAGGAAAGATGAGGATGCTAATTTTGTTCTCTTATTCAAGCCCTTTTGTAATTCTTTGAGATAAGTAAGAAAAGCATTGCTATCTGCATCTGATTGATGAGGAAACAGCCTCTCTGTTGGGTGAAGGGTTTTGCCTGAAGTCACACAGCCGCTTGCTGGCAGAGCTGGGGACTCTGATTCCTCAGCTGGTGCTCCTTTGTGCTCTGCAGCACTGACCCAAATCACAACCTAGTCTTCTGGCATAGAATCGCTTTGCTTCCTTAACTGATACATAGTTGGTGCAAAGAAGATGATAGCTGACAAAAATTGGCCTGTTAGGAGCTTTCTCTGATGTGAATTCAAATCACATTTTGGAGGGCACGTTTCAGGCAGTCTCTAAATAAGGCATCCTTGGGTTTTTGTATTTTCATTAAAAAGGGACTCTGGTTTCCGTACAGAAATTTAATGAAGTTTTATTCATATTTAAATATTTGAATGATTATATTTACTTATATGGTAAAAGCAAATTTGAGGCATGTGGCTTTTTGGCCAAAAACAGAATAATAAAAAATCCTGGTTCAATCAAACCCTAGTTGGATTCAGTAAAGAAGGAGGATAACTGGCCAGTCTCGTTTCTGCTTTTCTAGAAAGAGATAGCAGAGATATTTTAAACATTTTCTAACATTTGTAATTGTTCTTGCTGCCTCAAAAAGTTGGAAATGTGTTTTCTCCTTTAGGATTCTTAAAAGAGCCCTTTGGATTAGGTTCCCACCCCCTGAAACACCAGAAGGAATATGAATGAACTTAAATTACACAATGATAACCATTGTATGGACCGTGCTGGAAACCTCCTGAGTACTGGCAGCCCATACAATCCAAATTATGGAGAATAAAGATTTATTACTAAGCTACCCTCTGACCAACTTTGGGAGTATGAAAAAGTAGCTAATTATTTTAGTCTTATCGGTATTGATTATGTTGGAGGTCTAATTGAATCAGATAGACATAATATATGTATATAAGGTGCTGAACCACTGGGATAATGCAGTTGAACTTGTTGCAAACACTGACATAATTAAGGATTTGTTAACACTTGTATAATAAACCTCTATTATCAAGGACTTTTAACTAAGTATTAAAAACTCACTCTCAGCTGCGACTTGCCATTCATGGTCTCAGCTAGGAAGCAATTTTCTTTTTACAAATTTCCAAAAAAAAAAAAATCTTCCTCTGTAACGCTTTGTAATTGATTTTTCCTTAAAAAGTTTCAGGCACGGGTCTCCCTTCTAAAATGGAAAATTCCTGATGTACGAGAAGTCGAAGAGGAAATAGTTCGTTTCTACCTCTAATGTCCTCTCTCACCAGGTAGAAGACTCCTTTTTTTTTTTTCTCGTGAGGAAGATCAACCCTGAGCTAACATCTGCCAATCCTCCTCTTTTTGCTGAGGAAGACTGGCCGTGGACTAACATCCATGCCCATCTTCCTCCACTTTATATGGGACACTGCCACAGCATGGCTTGCCAAGCGGCGTGTCGGTGCGCGCCCGGGATCCGAACTGGCAAACCCTGGGGCCACCGCAGCAGAGCGCGCGGACTTAACTGCTTGCGCCACCGGGCCAGCCCCTAGAAGACTCCTTTTTTAAAGTATATTTGCACTATTTTTTTAATTAAAAGAGGAACTCATGCTTGTTTTAAGCGGTTAAATAACAAAGATGTGTAAAATAAATATTAAAAACCTGCCCCTTTCTTTCTTGATCCCACCTACCTGATATCTACATTTGTTGTATATTCTCCTACATGTTTCTTTGTATTTATACAAACGTGTACATTTTTTTACCACATTTTTAAAAGTCAAATTTGTACTTATTTCTTCTAAATCTCATCCCAGTAGTGGAGCCAGATTTTTGTTCTGCCAAGACCAATACATGGGCCAAGCAGTATTCATTCTTCTAATCTTTCCTTTGATAAATTACTTAGATATACCTGCATCATGAATTTAGAGTTGTTAAGTAATAAAAATAATGGCCTGCCATCTTGAATTATTTATCCTCAAATAACTTCCATCAAATCCATTCACACTCACATCAGCTTCTTGGTGTCCTGGCAGGGGAGATCAGAGGGCTGTGTGGGGCCTATGATGGATGCACAGTAACCCTGCTGGCAATGAACTGATTCTGAATGCTCCATTCTCTTGCAGAGAAAAACAGCTGAGACTCGCTACCCCCTCCATTCTAACTTCAGTTGTTTCTGCGGAACTCCATGTCCCAAAAGTAACAATCATTGAATGTTTTGATCACAAGATGGAAATCTTTTCTGGATTCTCCTCCCTACTTTTTGTAGGATGGAGGTGTCCCACACCCAACTGAGCACAGGCAGAGAAAATTCTTTTTGGAGAAACGCATGTTTGATGAGCCCATCATTTCAAATTTTTTAGTATTTAATTTAGTGATGCTGGAATAAATGGCAAGAGAAATAATGATACTGACCTCAACAAATGAATGGTAATTGCTTTGATGATCTTTATGATTTGTTCCTTTGGTGGTTAATTTATTGTATTAGTTTTCTATTGCTGCACAACAAACATTTTTTTCTCATTCTCATGAACGTTGAAAGACATGGAAATAGTTTCACATATTGATAATTCTCACAATGAAAGATATGCAATAATACATCAAAATTCTCAAGCTCAGGAAAAACAAATTTGAAATTAGGATATTGGGTAGCATATTAAAGCCCCAATGCATCAATTCCTCCCTTAACTTTTTGATAGTCATCATTTCACTTCTAGTTAACTTAGAATAGATAGAAAAACCTAGAAGAGGAAATTGTGTGGAGTCCATCTGGCTGAAGTAGCCACCAAACGATCATCAAGTTTTATTGAAGTAGTTTGTTTAGCTGGGGGAATCCAGCTATCTTTCTCACCACCTTTGTTCCTCATTTGCCTTTCTCTGACATTCAAGTATGTATTGAATAGGTAAAAACCTCTGTTTTCACCCTACTTGGATAATCTCAGAAATTTTCTGCTTTACTCATGATCTGAGCCAGCTTTTGGGCCTAAATAATTTGGCTGTGTTGAGACATTTTGGAGTGAGCACTAATAATTTACATCAGTAGATGACTAGGAAATACCTGTTTCTGTGACCTATATAGAACTTTGATGGCCTGAAAGAGTAAAAGCTTTTCCCAACATACTCAATGTGCAACTGAGATGAATACTGAACAAAGCCTTTTCAAGACACAGTGGTTTGGGGAGTTACCTAGCATGGGTCTTTCTTTATCCTTACAGTGTTGATGAACATGAATTTTCTAGAAGTGTCCTACCCATGTGCTACATATCAACTAAAATCTCTGCAGTCTTTCATTAGATGCTCTACCAAAAGGCTCAACGGAAATAGATTTGAATGAATATAGTATTGATGGTTGAGCTACAGAAACTTGGGAGCCTGAGCAGTTCATAGATTTAAATAATATTTCCTTGTGGTCAAATGCTAATTCAGTGTGGATAAAAATGATGAAGACAGTGTGATAATGGACATTGGAGGAAAGAATTGTACATGGAATCACCAGGTTCTCTCTCTTTGAGACATACGTTGTTCTATAGAGACACCTCCCAAATCCTTCAACATGTTCATATTTGAGTATGGATTAACTTTATAGTGGCTAGTTTTAACAACAGATTGAAAATAATCAAATTACATGCATGTTTTCTTTCCTTACTTTGTAGATGAGGACATACTGAAAGTGTTATCAAGACATTGCTTTTCACATACATTCATTAGTAATTCAAAGATTTAGTAGCTCATGGTGATGTTAGTGTAATTAGCAGGAAAAAAAAATGGAAGAAATGCATGTTGCTATAGCAATATGTTCATCATGAATGATCTACAGCATAAACACCCAGATTAATTTACAAGATGCCAGGTAGAAAGCCGCATGGCTCACTCGGCTACTCTCAGATGCCACAGTATTTGTTTTTATTAAGTATAAACATTACAGTGGAGCTTTCAAGGTATGTGTGCTTGTCACTGTCAATCACACAGGGGTTGCATTCCAAAAGAGTTTTCAATTCACTTTAAATTTTTAACAGATGAAGAGAAACATTTTTTTCAGAGAATTAAAAAAATATATACCAGCACAGATGACATTTCGACACTGAAACAAGCTTAACAATCTCCTTGTTCATGGGCAGAGTGTGTTTCTGTTTTATCTGCACACTTGCTTTTGATACCAGAAGTATGGGGGTTTTAACGTTCAAGCAGATTTAAAAATACCGAAATTGGAAGCCATGGTGTCAGGAAACCTCTTAAGAAAGCACTTGTGGATATGACCATAAGCCGGATGACATTTTCGCCCACCATAGTTTAGGTTATTACTAGAAACTCAGAACAAAAAAGGCATCCTTACCTCACTGGGCAGGGAAATGTGATATGTGGGTATATATATAGGTGTGTGTTTATGAGCAAGTCTGAAAGATATAGTTGCCAACTGGATGCTTGATGCTGATGGTATTTTGGGGCCTGGAGCCAGACACATGGGATGGTACTAGGGACTCACATTCCTCAGCTTGGCCAGTGGAGTGGTTCTGAAGCCATGGCACAAACACAGAGCATGTTCATGATCTGACTTTCTCATTCTCCATTGCCTGAATAGGCCAACTTCAGAGTTGGGCAAAAGTTAGAAGAGGCTAGAATGGGGTGGCTAGGTTAAGAGAAAGGCTCAAGAATTTTAGAGATAGTGAAGCTTAGATGATCTTGTCTGCATTTCCTTACCATTGCCACTTATGGCTCACAGGCTGAGAGGCTGTATATGATCTGTGTGGCTGGTGTGCAACTGACAGGATTTTTACCAATTAATTCAGCATGTAAAAATAGCAGGGAAAGCTGCTATGAGGGTGGCCATCGTATTTTACTCAAAATATTGTATGGTAAGACTCAAAAAGTGTTCTACTGGGACAGTGTGTTGTATCCACTTGGGACAAAAGTCAAGTCACCATATGCTTCTGCAGCACCCGATCTAAGTAAGACAAAGTCATTGTCGCTGGGCAGCATGCCACTTGTAGGGATCCCCAGTACAGAATTCTTGATGGGGTGCCAGCCTGTTGAAGGCAGGACCTTCAAGGACATCAGGAAGAGTAGGCGAGCTGTGGTTGTGTTTTTCCTCCAGCCTAGAGAAGGATTGGGTCTCTGGGACTAACTCCCAACATCTGGTGAAACCACGTATGTTATGGGATTTGGCCAAGGGAATTCTTAAACCTTAAGCCAGGCCTGGCATTCACCAGTACTATCCCTATGGGATTTATCCTGGAGGCTAGATGTTGCCAAACCCAAGTTTGGACCCTGCATTACTCAGGCTGGATAGACAGCCGCTGTCTAGAGGAAATGAACAATAAACATTGCGTCCTTTGGGGTTCCACAAAGGAAAACAATAAACTTGCATCAGTCATGGTTCCAATAAAGAATGGATTGCTTCACGCTACTGCCCAAATAAAGGCTGTCGCAGGCAGTCAGCCCCTGAAGAGAACAAGTGACTTTCTTCTCTTGCCCCGCCCTGTCAGCGAGTCAATTGCTGGCCACCAGTGAAGTTGGTGCTAATCTAATCAGGATGTTTTGCTTTAACTTCTGCTGTGGCTTTTTGTCTGGATTCAGGAGGAAGAAAGGATTTTTTTTAAAATGCTACATTTTCAAGTTGTTTGTATGGGTTTACGTGTCTCTGTTATTTTCTCAATACAAATTTTAATCAGTAAAAGTGGTTAGACATTTAGACTTTTTGTAATATTGCTTAGGGTATATAGTACAGTGCTATTTTGCTTGGTTCAGCACAATTTTCTGAAAAAAAAAAAAAAGAATGAGGCAGGAGCGGTTCCAGGTGTTTTATGCAGTTTGTGGCTCTTTAAAAATTGTTACCGGGCCGGCCCAGTGGCGTAGTGGTTAAGTTTACCCGCTCTGCATTGGTGGCCCGGGATTTGCAGGTTCGGATCCCAGGCGCGGACCTATGCACCACACATCAAGCCATGCTGCAGCGGCATCCTACATACAAAATAGAGGGTGATGGGCACAGAATGTTAGCTCAGGGCTAATCTTCCTCAAGCAAAAAGAGGAAGATTGGTAACAGATGATAGCTCAGGGCCAATCTTCCTCATCAAAAAAAAAAAAATACATAAAAATTGTTACCCATCCTGGTCTTTAGATCCCACTTACTCTGCTGTACTTTTTCTCTTTTCCATATGATTTATTTACTGTTATTGTTTATTGTCTGTCTTCCCTTAAGAATGTATATGGCCCCTGACTTTTTCCAGATGCCTAGAATTGTACCCAACACATAGCAGGCTCTCAATAAATACTTGCTGAATATGTGAGTGGAGACTCTATTTGGATATTTTGTTTGTTGGGACATTTCCTGGGCCAAATTCTGAATTTTTTTCTTATTTGGCTTTATTCAGCTAGAAAGTATTAAAAAGAAAGTAATATATTATATTTTTAATTCTTTAAAGAGGTTTTACTTCAATAAAACTTATATTTTGAATAACCCTGATCTTATCTTATTTTATCCAAAAATTAATAGAGAGCTAATAGAGTATGTATGATTACTTGACATTATTATATATTAAAATTGTTATGGATTATAATATCCAGAGTCTTTCTGGTTTCTTTCTGTTATACTCTAACTGTAAGAATCACTGAATATTAATCAGAGAACTTCATATTTGTGTGTACCAGTGGAATATATTATCTTCCCTCAAATGTTATCAACTAAAAAGAATTATTTACCAGTCATCCATGGTTTGTTTCTGTTTGAGAATTATAAAATGAAAATGTTACTAAAGAGAAATAACATCTAAGTTTAAACCGTAAGATAGTTCATAATTAGAAAGCACAGGATTTTTTTTTTTTAATTTAAAGACCATAAACATTTTGTTTTATTTGGTACACAGAGGTATGGGTTCTACATAAATAGAAATAAAAAATTATCAATTGAGGCATGAACGTGCATTTTTTAATTAAAAAAGAAACAATTATTATAATTTTTTATGATGTGTATGTGTGTGACTAAAATTGTGTTTGTGCCACACACTGTCCTTATGTACAAGTACTGCAAATCTTCAGTGAAGATGCAACCGAAAAAAATCAACTCTTTTTCAGATATTGAAATAGGCAACTTACACTTCCTCAAGGATGTGCTAATATCCTCAAGGAGGAAAAAAGAAAAAAAAATATAGTCAAACACTCACTCACTTGTATAGTTAAAAACATAGAGTATATATTTTATATATATATATAAGTACAAGTGTGTCTACGTCCCAAACTCCAAGCTCCTTGCCCTGGAATGTTGCTTTTCACCTGCCTTAGGGGGTTTTTCTGATGGAGTAAAAAATGCTATAGATATTATAGGGGTCATACATAATTGAATCTGTGAAATAATGGGGAAATGTATGATTAGATTTTATAATATATGTTCCTAAGATGTCATAACAATGGAGTGAAGTACAGTCTTCAGGTGTGGTCTCTTTATATCACTCAGGTGGGCAAATAAATTTAAAGATTCTGATACAACAAGAACCTTGGATGAACTGTATTATCTATTTGGCTGAACTATGTTACAAGCTCATCTAGAGCACAGTCTATGCTGAAACTTACTTCCCATTCTCTCCATTTTATCTGTAGTATCTTGCCTGAAACCGACTTAAAATGTAATCTTAGAGGGCTCGGCCCCCTGGCTTAGCGATTAAGTGCGCGCGCTCCACTACTGGCGGCCTGGGTTCAGATCCCCGGGCGCGCACACACGCACCACTTCTCCAGCCACGCTGAGGTGATGTCCCACATACAGCAACTAGAAGGATGTGTAACTATGACAAACAACTATCTACTGGGGTTTTGGGGAGAAAAAGGAGGAGGATTGGCAATAGATGTTAGCTCAGGGCCCGTCTTCCTCAGCAAAAAGAGGAGGATTGGCATGGATGTTAGCTCAGGGCTGATCTTCCTCACACGCACACAAAAAAATGTAATCTTAGGTAGATGGATATTCATGAAGAACAAAGTGTGCTATACAGGGACCTGTGGAACACCAATATTTGAGTTCTGCAATGAGGAAAGGGAGGTAACTAAAGAGACAGAGCAAAAACATCCAGGGAATTGGGAAGAAAATCATAAAAGCACATAAGAATGGTGTCATGGAAACCAAGGACAGGGTGCTTCAAGGAGAATGTGTCACATGCCACAGAAGCTGGTGGATGAAATCTTCTGTCTGTAGCTGACCAAGCTGCTGTTTCATCTTTGAAAGTTGATGTTTAGACAATGGTATCATTTGGAGGCATTCTGAAAATGCACTGGGGATCGAAACCTCTATAGTTTTGTGTAAGTCAAAATGCTCTGCAGATAAGTTTAACAAGGTGCATGCTAGACTAGTGATGATCAAGAAGACTAGAAAACGAACACTTCTGTGGTCTGTAACTAATCTCTAATGTCTTTACCTAAATACTTATAGTTTTTGGTGCAGTGTAGGCAAACAAGATTTTAGAGAAAAGAAGGATTGAAACCAGACTCAATTACACACACGCATATGTGGATGTATTTATGTATATATTTATGTATGTATTTCCCTTAATTTGATGGGAACCAATATTTTAAAATAAAATTCTTTAAAAAATATATATATATATGTTTTTTGAGGAAGATTAGCCTTGAGCTAACATCGTTGCCAAACCTCCTCTTTCTTTTGCTGAGGAATATTGGCCCTGGGCTAACATCCATGCCTGTCTTCCTCTACTTTATATGGGACGCTGCCACAGCATGGTTTGACGAGGGGTGCATCAGTCCACCCTGGGGATCCGAACCTGCAAAATCCGGGCCACCAAAGCAGAGTGCGTGAACTTAACCACCAAGCCAACCAGTTGGGCCCTTAAAAATTATTTTGAAAGGAATTTTAAGTAAAGTCAATTTCGTGGGTTTTATTGTCAATTACACAAGATGTCAATTACACATCAATCTGCACCTATCTTTAGATACTGTTATAATTGATCAGGTTAATTATCCCTCAAAACATTCATTAAACACTGATAACATTTTAGATGATTTTTGTAATCAATACACATACAATACAATACACAATAGATGGTGAAATAGTCTTTTCATTTTCATGATTACATCCAGCTAAGCTCATAGGTATTCAACTCTCTTTAAGAAAATGTAATGCTTAATTCAGAAGGTGCTTGAAAGGATTACAATGAAAACAAAGCAGGTGCTATTCCATTCCAAAGTAAAATAAATCACATTTTTAAACTACATTCCATTCTTTACAAAATCGTAGATGTGTATTCTTCCTCAGATAGCAAAGGAAGTATTAAAATTTACTTAAGCAAGACTTTTCTACTTCCTTTGGTTGAAAACTTTAAATATTCTGAAAAGTTAACATATGTTTCCAATTTCCAAGGCAAAGTATTTAATTTCAAACAAATTCATAGTTTTTTTTATAATAAGCAATAGTAAGATTAACTTGATTCTGAAAATCAAACCAGAACCTTCTTAAGACTTTATTCATAAGAATTGTAGAGAAGGGAGCTTAGCTGCTATTTCTGTTTATTAGATGTGAAAATGAGAGAAAGTCTGACTTATGAAACGATGGTAGACATGAACAGAGAGTCAGCAAGGAGCTTTCTGCAACCATTCCATCTAAAACACTGCCCGCTAACTCCACTCCTTGCCAGGTCACTCTCTAGGCCCTCACCCTATCTTCTTATTCTTCATCATACTTAACACTATCTGGAGATATGTATTTATTTGCTTAGTTGTTTATTAGTTACACCAAGATTATAAGCTCCAGGAGGGCAGGGAATTTGTCTTGTTCAATCCTGTATCCCAGGGCCAAGTATAGTACCAAACACATATTAGGTACTCCATAAATCTTTTTGAATAAACAGATCAATGAATGTGTTCTTTTCCCAGAATTAGGCATCTTAAGTAGAATAATAATTTATTTAGCTTTAAAACATTTCCAGTTCCTTTAATAAGCCCTATGTTTTTAAAAAGCTTACTATTTTTATGTTATAAAACATACAAAGGTGTTTACTAAACTTTTGCTTTGTTTACTTCAAGTAAACAAAGGGTTGTACATGGGTTTGTTGTGTAGTTGTCAACTGGTCGGTGAAGATCGTGAGCATTTTACAGGTCAGACCAGTGATGTTTATTATAGCCTCTAATCTTTAGTTTTCTCTCATGAGCTGCATATTACTGACTCCGTTTTATAGATGATGACACTGATATCCAAAGATATAAGTAACATACTTGACATAGTTAAGGTCATATGGTTAGCAAATGACATAACTGGGATTTGACCCATCTCATTGACCCCATATATTTTTTCCTATTGAACCTTCTAAACACCAGTTTACAAAGTATAAAATGAACAAATATGTTGGAGTCTCGTTAACTAGTGAATTTCATTTAATGATACCTTATTTATAAATTGGCATGGAACTCTTTAAAAATTAACACAGTAGCTAATCTCTGTGTTTTTACTTGTACTAAATAATAGCAAGTCCACACATATATCGGTTTTAAGTAAGAATTTTAAACATATGTGTTTTTGTAACAGCAAATTCATTAGTATATACCCTGGATAAGTATAGTTCCAATAGAAGTCTGCCAGTTAGTTATAAATCTACAAAAAATAAATATAAAATAGTAGAAAATATCTTCTTGGTCACTATATTAGGAACATACATTAGGGCATTCTTAAAAATGAAGATTGTTAATTGATTTATTTCTAAATAGTTAGGAATAATAGTTGAGAGGAAATATAGACTTTATCCAAATTACAGAATTCTCTAGCTGATATTCCAAAATACCATATTTTCAAGAAAGATATAATTATAAATCTAAATACCAGCCTTTGTCTATGTCAGGTAGGAGGCTGCCAGTTACTGAATACAGTAGTGTTGTTTTGCTGGAACAGGGAGGAAATAAAACAGTTCATTCTTCAGCCTGGAAATTGCTTGTAGAAATCAGTCTTGACCACTTGCTAACATAGTAATATGTATAAACAATGATTTTGCTCAGCATGTTTGTGGGCGTTGCAGTGTCTCCCCCACATATATTCTACTCTTGATTCGATTGTGTGGCAGACGTGTTTTCAGTGGAACTGATCTGATCCGCATTCCCAAAGGTGGAACCAGATAAGTCTAAATTAGGACAATTCTGTCTCCCTTGACATAGTGATTGCTTCTGGAAACCTTGGCCTAAGCCAGTTAGCAGATGACATTCTCACTGCCTCACATACTGACTCAGGGTGTGCAAGAGATCTAAGCCAGTCCAATGATAACAAAGCTCAGGTTGTAGGAGAGGCTCTCTCTCTCTTCTGTGTGTTAAGCAGAGAGCATGTGGCCCAGGTAGGGTTGCCAGCCATTTCCTTGCTATCAGATGGGGCCAGCCTAGTAAAAAGCCCAACGGGTAGAAGTGAGCAGTTCAAGGAAGTTGCAAAGAAACAGATCTGCCCTGATGAAACTCTCTCTGTGGCTCACCCAACCTCTGCACACTTTACGTGTATGAGACTCATTTTTTGACTGTTTTGAGCTAGATATTCCATCACTCAGGTAAAAGCCTCCTGTGAAGTTACTGAAATTATCTCTGAATCCATTTTCTCCCTCAGCCTCTTCAACTAATCAGGTGCCTAAGCCCTCTGATTCTTTCTCCTAGATAGTTCCTTCTTTTGCCCCCTTCTCTCCATTCCTGCTGGCTTAATTTGGGTCCTTCTGTTTTCCTATCTATGCTGCTGCACCAGATTGTTAATAGGTCTCTCTCATTTTATTTTACTTAATAATTTGAAAATTTTCAAAAGCCTCCCACTGCTTCCAGGATCATGCTCAAATCCTTTAGAAGTCATAAGGAAACTTCGGTCTTCTACTTTTAAAATTCATCCTGAAATCTAACATAAACTGCTCTGGTTGTCTGAATGCAACATATGCTTCATTCTCTTCGGGCCTTTGCCTGTTTATCTTCTGGAATACTTTGACCCATTTTCATCAAACAACTCAGCTAAAATACTACCTCTTTGGTAAAGAGTTTGTTAATTGCTTTTCTTTTACTTCCTGCATGGCTAGTTGCTCATTCTTCAGTGTTCTCATGGCATTTCGTGCATATGCCCATCAATACTTTCCACATTGTGTTGTGATGGTTTGTTTATAGTTTGATCTCCTTTCTAGACTGTGACTCATTGAGGACCAGGTCTGGGTGAAGACATCGTTTTCCTCCGAACTCAGCCTAAGACTCTACACACAGTACACGTTTAATAAATGTTTGCTGATTGCATGAATAAAGAACTGAATTAGTCTCCATGGTTCTTATTTCAAAACATGCTGTCAGAATACACAGTCACACGTACTGTCCTAAAATGAAAACAATTCAAAAGGACGTGGTACCTAATGTCTCATTTTTTACAGGTTATTCTTCATGGACCTGAAACAACTGTTTGCAGGGTTGTTGCTTGCTAGGTCTCCTATATTTAGACTCATTTTAAAAATTATAATTTTCATTTTTTTTCCAGAAAGACTTCTCTTAGTTCAAACTGAATCAGAGCCAAAAGACAAGAGGAGGTCTAAGGTCTACTTGTCTGTATTTACTTGGTCTAAAATAGCACTGGACTTTTGTTATATGAGGTTTTCATATGATGCGAGAAAAAAAGTTTTAACCTGCTGCTTTGTTTGAACAGTGACGGCAACAACCAAAAATAGCACAAGATTCCAAATGTGTGTATGGAAATTAAAACACAATTTTGGGCAATTGCTGTAAAAACTTCCACTCTCTTTATACACCTTTAGACTTAGCCGGAGCCAGATCTGCCCACAAAGGAGACGTTTAACTGATAGGTCCTCTTTATGAAAGGCCTTTTCCAGGGGCCACATCTTGGGGGGTTTGGGAAAGGGAAGTATGTGGTTCTGTCTAAATTTCATCCAGGACTTCTCTCCCCATCTGACCCTGGAAATTGCTGCAATTTTAGCTTCCTGTGGTATGCAGTATAAAAACTAAATCAGAAATGGTAGAAATACTCTTAAGGGAGTAAGGGGAATTTCTAAGCTTCCTATGCTAGAACCAGCTATGTATTCATAAGCGACACAACGTAGTTCTAACTTGCACCAGGCATCAACCATAGAACTCGAACTTCTGTGTGGATGAACCTTAAAAATACCTTACCATCATGAGCTACTATTGGGGAGATATATTTTTACAATTCATTTTTAAAGTAAGAGAAGAAAACTACATTTATTTGTAGAATACTATTCAGAAAACACCTCTCCTAAGGAGATGTCTGAAGTAAGGGGTTGTAGAACAAGAGTGTAAATGGAAGGTCCGGGGCAAGTGAAGCCGTTTGGATAGGTTGCCATAAAAAGAAAGGTCACAGTGATTCAACCAACTAAGTAGGCCCAAACTAAGAATACCCCAGAACTGCCTGTCGGACTAAGATGGCTTTGATGGAAAATGACAGATGAGATTGACAGGGGCATCTGAACCCTTGCAGCTGTTTCATTTCAGGCATTCTTCTCCAGGATGGCTACTGCATGGACTTAAGAAGCTGCAGACAGCAGTCATTTAAGGAAATGGACACCATGGCAAAATCATCTTAGAATGCAATCTAGAGTAGAGGGTCAGGTTGGCCAGAAGATGCAGATCCCAGCCGTTCACCAGCTTAGTCCCTAGCCTGGCCACTGGTTTTCCTGAACACCCTTCATTGCTCTGATTCACCCCTTACCTGCATCTAAAGGTAGTTTCCTAAATCCAGGTTAGCTGTCTTACCTGCTAAAAGTCCTGCACAAATGCAAAGCAGTGTAGTATAATATAAAAACCACAGATGTTGGGGTCAAAATGTTTTTAATCACGGCTCTGCCTTTTTCTGGCTTTGTGGTTGTGGGCAAGTTCTTTGAAGTTCACATTCCTCATCTGTAAAATGGGAATAAAAATAATAATGTATAATTTAAAGAATTATTATAAGACATACTAGATGACACATGTAAATGACAAGGGACACTTTGAAATCTTAATTACAATAAATAATATTATGTTGGCTTTCAAACTTTATTTAGCAGCTAGATCTTTTTATTCCAAGACAATCATATATTGTGGCTATATATATATATATATATGTATGTATATATATATACACACACATACATACACATATATATACACATATATACCTACATACGCACTCCCCCACACATGTATATATACACCAGTTAAAAGCAGTATATTACTATAATTAGTATATTTTATAATTTCAAATTAAATTATTTTGAAGGCAAATAATGAAAAAAGTAAGCTTGCTATAATGAAAATAAAAATTGCATAAAAATAGCAAACAGTTATTGGGGATGTGCTATGGACCAGGGTGAATTATCACTTTAGATCTTCACACAATCTTAAGAGGCAGTTACTGTTACCACCATCATTCCCATTGTACAGAAAAGGCAATGAAGCCTAGAAAAGCAAATCCATTTCTCTAGATCACATAGTGAAGTGGGGAGTCAGGATTCCAACCCAGGCAGTGTGCCACTAGAGCCTGTGTCTTCAGGATCCCATCCCCTCTGCAGCCAAACTGTTTTATATTTTGTTTTTTATCCAGAGTATTGATAATCTTGACACAGGGATAAGTAGTGGCAAACTGTCAAAAAAATTTAAATAGTTTCCATGAAATCTCTGAAGGCTATTTAACAATATTAATGCATAAAATTTAAAGGAGATTATTAATGTATTTCCTTTTCAACATTAAACCACTAAAATTCCTAATGACTTTTCACCTCCCTTAAATGGTAAAGGTTAAATTTGCATAAATTGTTGTATGGATTTCCTAGACATTCATTAACTCATTAGTTCATCCAAAACTATTTTTTGAATACATGTTAGGTGGCAAGTCAATTTAAATCTTTATTGCTTGATGAAAAGTTATTTTCAAATGTCACTCGAAATACGCTATTTTGAATGAAATTATTGTTTGCTAAATATGTCCAAAAGTAAAGCTATAATTTTATTACTAACATTCTATATGAATCTTAAGCATAGTGATATGGTAACTCTTCATTTCTTAGTTGAACTCTTTATAAGCTCTTTTGAGAGATGGTTAGCTATTGGGTTTTTAGGAAAATTTAGGGAGTGATTTCTTGTTTCGTGTAATATATTAAACCATCACTTGACCATGGGGCAGCCAGTAAACCTCTGTATTAAAAACTAAAGTTTAGAATTCAGTGTCCAAATCATTACACATAACACAGGAAGTTTGCCTTAATAAAATTAAGAGCTTTTATGGACAAAATCCCCCAATGTCTTGCAAGATGCTGGCAATTACATAATGAAAATGAAGAAAATGTGCATACTCTATAAGCAAGTCACTGGAAGAGGGAATGTATCCCAGTTTATGAAAATGTGTTTTTTTCTTAGATATCTACTGACCTTGATGTATCAGGAATATCTATCTATCTCTCCATGTATCTATGTGTCTCTATCTATCTATCTATCATCTACCTATCTATCATCTGTCTATCTGTCTATCATCTATGTATCTAATTTGTCTCATCTGAATTCGAGTTCTGCATCTGTTAGCCCTAATTTATGCTCTTTCCACTACTTTGAATGATTTTATATACTCTTTTTTTTGTTCTGTTACATAGCTACGAAATTAGCTTTTCTTTCCCTCCATTTCCTTGTTCTCAATGACTCTTGAATGCCTGTTACAAGTGACTGTCAAAATGGAATACCTATGAGAATTTTCTGGGGAACTTGTAAAACATGTAGATTTCCAGATCCCATTTGCCGAGGTTCTGACCCTATGGGGCTGGCTAGAGCCCCAAAATCTGTATTTTCCAAATGTGCCCGATTGATTCTGATGCAAGTGGTCTTCTGAGCACACTTTTGGGAAATTCCTGCTGGAGTGAACATATGAAAATGGCATTAAAATGTAGGTTGACGTATTGCAGACATGGATATGTTAAATTTCCAAACTAGAAGTTTCCAAAACTAGAAAATATTGAAAGATTGTGGTTTCAAACTCTTATAAAGATAAAATAGTTTCTTATATGGGGGCAAGTTGCTTCTAATTTGTGCACCTTGTAAAATGGAGGAGGGGGCAGAAAATAGCTGAATAGGATTGTGCGGGATGGTTGCTATAAATTAGTTATAACTGTAAATGTTGTGCCTTTTTATCCAAAGAGACTTAAATCACAGCTCTTGGATGGTGGCCTAGTTTCATTTCTGTGTGTGGGTGTAATTTTTCTCTCCTGTTTATCCCTGTCATTCTCCCCCTCTCTCAGAATATTATAAATAGTGAATAGAGGGCTGTGACCTCATAAAGAAAAAAATGTATGTAGATGAGGAATACCTAGTGATAATTCAATGGAGATGTCTGTGTTGTGTAAAGTATTGATTCTATTAGGCTTCCAAAATTGGTATAAATTTAGAAATACAATTTTCTTGGCATCAGTTAAATATTATTTTGTGTTTTCCTAAGATTTGCAATTCCCTCTTGTTTCTTTTTACTGATTTTTTTTTTTTTTGGTTTTAAACATCTCCAATCTGATAAGGAAATATATATAAATATATAAATAAATATATATATCATAACGCTCAGGTGAGATCAAACTAAAATCACTGAAAAAAATTTCTCAAATATCTGTGTTACAAAGGACTATTGGCATAAAGATTCATTTAGAATTAAAATAAAGCCAAAGACTCTGTAACTGTAAAAATCCAAATACTTTTTTCTAAATAGAAAAAAATTCATATAGTATGCCTATTTCTCAGCCAATTTTATCACAGGTTGCCTTGATATATGTCAGTGAAACTATGAGGAAAATTTTGAAATTTATGAATTAGATGAGATTCTAGGTAGTACACATCCAACAACCATCTCTCTTCTAATGATTTTTAAAATTGGACTCTACATTCTGCCCTCTCAAATAACAGAGAAAATGTTTAATAACATTGAAATCAAACTGACGAGGGTAAGTTCATCTGCTCAATGAGGAACATTTCTCTTGCCATAATTTAGTTTAAATTATTTTTATAGAGGCTGGATTTTCTTCACAACCATAATGCCTTTTTTTATATTGCCTTTTGGCTTTTATTCTGAGGCCAACCCCTTTAAATTTAAACATGATCTGTTGTATTTACTTTGAATGCCAATATATTGTGTATTACCCACCAAGTGACTCTTTCTTTCTGCTATTCAGAATCAAATAAACCAAGACGCAACACATGTCTTCAAACCACAATAGTTTATTTATAAGAAGAAAGACAGCCCATCAAACTTTCCACAGGAATTTAAAAAATCCATCGGGGACTCAAAGCCTTTACTTTCTTTCCATTCATATAATTTTGGTTTTGGCTTAACACTTAGCACAATATTCACTTCAAAAGAATATCGCTTGCATTTAAAGTAAACAATCATTGTTCTACACAGGCTTTTAATTTTTCCCCTTCTGCCCTTTGCCACTTTTCTTCTCTCATTCCAGTTCTTTGCTAGCATTACGTCCAGAGTATGCCAGATATAAAATCCCCTTTTAGTGTATATTTTGATATGAAGGCTAACTCATGAAAGATCAAATTGTTACATTTTGTTTCATTTCCAATTACTCTTGACATCTATAGTTTCTTAACATTTTAAAATGATACTTTGATTATAGGGGATGAGATAGGACAAAATAACTGCAATTAGAATGAAATAGATTCTGGCTTTAGACAGGAAAATTCAGTTTGAACATGATGCAAGGCAATGAGGTTTCATTTGGGGTTCAAATTCTTTGGGACAGGGTAAGCCAAAACATATGATCTAGGGTGGCCTTGGTCTCATCCAAAGTAGATCTTATAAAATAACTTCAAACCTCACTGCCAGAGGCGTGGTTACTGATGACCAAGTGAGGGTCTACTGCAGATATCCATAAATTGCAAAGTCCTCTCTCTTGCTCCACTGTCTCAAGAAGAAGTTTACAGATTGTGGATCTACCTATGCTTCGATTGCTAAGGCTGTCTGGAATACATAAAGGTTCTCTCTTTTTCTGGCCCATTGGAGTATAAACAATTGAAAATTTACTTCAATTTCACAGGTGTGCTGGAAATCCTGAAACCTTGCCCTTCATATCGAGGCCATACTCAGCCAGAACAATATATGTGATATGTATATATAACATCTTTTACCAAAACACAAGTACGTGCCAAATGAATGAAGAGTTTACTTTTAGGCTGAAAGTGCAAAAAGTCATGAATTTGCTTCAAAAAAAACCCTTATTGACTGTTGTGGAAGATAACGGTGCTAAGTGCTGGACAATATACTGTCTTGGCCATTAGGCAATTTACAGCTTTGCAGCTCTTTTTCTTCCCTGCAGGTAATAACCTAAGTCACTGGGACATACACAGGTGCCCCCATCTTAATATTCTGTTCCCAAAGGCCTTTTGCGAATAAAATCTAATCTGCATTAAAATATGTAATTTATAAATCTATACTTTATTATAGAATATAAATATATAAATATATAAATATATAAATATATACCTTGCCACTTAAAATATTATAAATTTTAGTGTTGTGTGTATTCATGCATGCTTTTCCCATGTGGAAGTCCTGCATGTATGGTACTTATTAATAGTGTGTTCTAAATTAACACATACTTATGGACTGGTCTTGCCCTCTTGCTTTCATTTGATCTCTCTCAAGTCGTGATTGTAATGCAATAAAAGAGAGGTATGAATAACCCAAAAACCATTGAAATAACAGGAGCTTGTACAAAAAGAATTCACAGGGCACAGGAAGAAAAAGACTTCTTTGTGGCAGCTACTATATTTCCTGTGACTTTGCTTCCTGCTGTTTGTGCCTGCAGCCAACAACTTTGTGTTTCTCGGAAATCCAATATGTCACTCCCAGTTTTCTATCACATGCAGTGGAACTTAATCTTTAAGGTCGTGGACTCTGAAGTCAGACTGTTTTGCCACTTTCTAGGTAAGTGACCCTCGGCAAGAAAATTTACCTATCTGCGCTCTGATTTTCTTACCTAAAAAAATAGGATTAATACTGATCATTAATTGAGTCTAAGCAGTACAGATTTTCACAGTTTACTCTGAAATCAGGTGCAGTCTTGCAACTGATAGAATGTCATGATTTAATTGGTAGCCCTTTTTTTTTTTTCTTGGTGGTGCATAACATGATGGCATGTCTAACATAGACATTGTGATGAAGTATGACAATCATAAATCCTTTATAGGGTTCTGTCGAGGATTAAATGGATTCATGCAAATAAAGCACCAGCACAGTGCCTGGCAATAAGTGTCAATTATCATAGAATGTGCCTGATGGAACATGTTGCTTAAGTTTGAGTCTGTGAGCGGGAAATGCTGTGTATGTCCTTAGGAGAAACAGATAGATTTTGGTCTCTGTTACTATAAAACTCAATTTGGGTGGGGAGGGCAGTTATTTGCTCTAGCTTCTTCAGTAGATTCTAAGCTTTCTAAAAGTAGAAACTGGGTCTTTTACTTTTAGAAACTATTAGATGTTCATGAACGTGGTTTAAATTCAGTAAATGTTTGTGAAACATGTATCCCCTTCCTCGTTTACTTAGTCTCTTTTATATTGACAAAATGAGTGTCAAAGAGTCTTATGAATAGTGGTTAAAAATAATTGCTGGCTTAAACTGTGTGGCCCCCAATAAATAAGCATTATTTCTACTTACTCATGCTTTCCTAATCCTCTTACCAATATACTCCATTTGACAAACACATTTAAAATTTTCTTTCATTAGTTTGATATCTGTGAAGCTATAACCTAAAGGGAGAGTTCAATATCAAGTAGATTTCCTTATAAATTTACTGAAGCTTTTCATTCAATCTCAAGCATAGAATCAGATCCATCTTAATGATTCATGGATGTTTTAACGTTTGTTATAAATCTTCAATGTATGTGTATACTCTTGTTCCTTTCTTTTTCTCTCAGCTTCGTCAAAGACCTGGGAATGCTGGGTAATCTCATGTTCTGTATTTTACCATGCTTACGGTCTGTCATTGCATCCATTGCTTCCACATGATTCTTCCAAGAAATTGCTCCAGTGCAAACTTTTCCTTCAGGAGAAGGCAGCAATTCCATCAATTCATGCAAGACAGCATAAAAAAGAGAGCTTTTTGTAGACTCCTACTGGACCTAAGGGGCAATAAATTTCAGCAAGCCAGGGCCCACAAGAGGAAAGCAGAGAGTACTTGAAAGCAACCCCAAGCTTGTAATAATGAAGAAAAATAGATTGGAATGGGAAAGAACACTGATAGGTTTGGCAATGAGGATGAGAGAGTTTCTAATTCTTATATCAAGGGTCAACAAACTTTTTCAATAAAAGGCCAGATAGTGACTATTTTAGGTTTTGTTGGTCATTTGGTCTCCATAGTGACAATGCAACTCTATCACTTTAGCTCAAATGCAGCCAGAGACTATGTAAACAAATGAGCAGGACTATGTTCCAATAAAACTTTATTTACAAAACTCGTGAGAAACGGAGGAACAGATTTGGTCTTTGAGTCATAGTTTGCTAACTCCTGTTATAAAGGAAGACATTATCTCCATATTTTAATGTGTTTATTAAAATATATTGAGTGCCTGTTATTTGCTCCATACTGTGATTTTTTAAAAATCCCAAACTATGTTTGTTTTCCCATAAGGAAGATTCCAGCCTTTGTTCATCTTTCTACTTGGCCCATGGTTGTATGTCTTGTTTTGTTCTCTTGATTGTCTGTGTTCCCCATGACAAGCATTTTCAGACAAGAGCTAGTCCATATTATCTCATGTATGGATTTGAGCCTTAGGTATGTCTTGAGATAGTAAACTTCATATCAGAGGAGCTCTTTGGAAAAGTTGGACTTCACAAAGTAAGGAGAGAGAAAACAGATGGTGCTATTGTGATAAAGCACACTTTTCATATGTGAGTTGGATTTCCTTCCTCTCCACCTGTATAGTTGCTACCAAGACCAAGGGGTTGTGTCCTGCAAGATATTTGGAGGCTAAAAGTAAGTTTTAAATTGGGATGCCTGGGACCCTGTATAACTCAGTATTATTTTTTTCTTTCTCTTTGGCAGAGGTCCTTATTATCCATAATGAAGTAAGGTTTGAGTTTCCAAGCCTTTCTGAGATCCTTTAATTTGCCTTAGCATCCATAGCATCCCACATGTGGCCCAGAATAGGTAGTCAACAAATGTTTGTTGAAATAATTAACACAGTTGTGTTAGGCAAGGCCTCTGAGGTTTGCCATTACCTCTAATATGTAACTAACATAATACCAGAACATTAGATGTGAATTCCACTTTTTTTAAAAAAAGAAATCTTCAACATGTTCGCTGCACTGTTTTGTCTTGTAACTGGAGAGGTAGAAGCAAATTGCATGGGGTAAGTTTTATTACCTCCTTAGAAAATGTATAAGTACTTATGACTTCAATTTTTCCACAGAATTATAAATCACTATTTCCCTGTTTGAACTAGCATTGGCACTCCTGCAAACTTCTCAGACAATGCAAAAATTCCTTAAAAGTCAAAAATATCTATTTTTATTCATGTAATACACAGTTAGGCATTATGTATATTTTTGTTCTTTTTCTGCCTACTACTGTTTATGCATTAGATACTAGTATTGTTTCTATGATTAGATGCTTCTCAGGCATTTGTCTTAAATTAAATTTCCATATGTTTAAGGCAGTGACTTACTAATGCAGAATTTTGGCATTTGTGTGTATTTTATTCCATTGCAGAATTCTATAGCATCTGTAATTATTTAATGATCAAAACAGTTACTTGATCTTGTCAATATTGCTAATTCTAACTAACATATGAAAATGGAGATGTCCTTTTTTTCTCTTTTACATATTAATTATCACACTAAATTGAAAAACAGAATAAAAAAAGTTTTCATTCTCAAATAATTATTGCTTGTCATCCCAACCTGAGAAACATTGAGCTAAGTGGAGAAGTGTTACTTTTCCAAAGATAAAAACTCAATTTACACTTAGCATTTGGAATTCTTCTGATAAGAAACTCACCTGGAAGTTAATAATAGTTGTAATTTCTATGTCTCTAGCAAGAGAGGAGAACAGTCACAAGACCTCTGGGTCTACCTGGCCTGGCAACCCTTGGATTTTAGTTGAAGCAACCTATGAAAAATGCCTGTTAAGGACCATAGAACTTTCCAGAGGCTCAGTAATAACAATATCATCATATTTCATCAATCCCGAGTCACATATCTTCCACATTTTATTTAATATTGCTGTCATGAGGATGTCTTTTATAATCAATAGCACTTTATATTAGATAACAATTACCATTTATTGAGCATTTACTATGTCTAAGCCACTATTTTAGGCATTTTACACAGGGTATCTTATCTAACCTTATGAGATCTTAAAAATGAGAAAGCAGATATCTAGAGAGGTAAGTAACTTGCCTAAGTCACAAGATTAGGAAGTGGCAGAGCTAAGATTCAAATCTGAATTTCTCTGACTGTAAGGTCCATGCCCTTGACCACTCTGCTACATTGCTGACATGGTAAAAGGGAAAAAAGGAAAGTGGCTATGTGAATATAAGGCTGTCCCTCAGAACCAGTGAAAGGAAATGCAATTAGGCCTCAGGAAAAGATAGACTAGGAATTAGAACTATGTCAGGCTTTTCTTAGCTTTCTCTTTGTTGTGTCACTTCTCCCTGAACAGATGCTTTCTTCTTTCTTTCTGCAGGCTGGCTTTCTCTGTTTTGCCACATGGTAGAAATTTGCCCTTTATTCATCATCCAACCTGTTTGAAATAGCTTAGCATCCAATAGCTGTGGAAAAGGAAGGAGGAGGTCACCCTGTACTAACGTGAAAGTTGGAATACACTGTTGTCAATTGGAAGGGGTTTCCAGAGAATGAGGAACTATTAGATCATGGAATAGGCAGATACTCCAAAAGTTGTGGAGTACACATTCAGTGAGGTGTGGACTTTCACAAAATGCACAGGAATATGTGCAGTTGGTTCTTACTTTGGAATAAGCCAGTCTGCCTTTGGGTGCTGTACAATGTGCAACAAACTCTTGGTTCAGGTAGCCCTATAGTTCATTCCATGACTTGGTTATGTACACATGGTCTCCTCACCATGCCTCCTAATATTTGGAACAGTATCTGCCGATAAATAATATGGAAAATCGTGCCATCTATTTTGAGGAAGCAGACGTGGCTGTGAAGTTAGGAAAGCTTCATGGGCAATGAGAAACTTAAACCAAGCCCTGAAAGGTATATAGAGTTTAGATGTGCAGACAAGGGGGAGACCAGTTAAGGTAGAGGGCAGCTTTATTTGCTGAAAAACAGTATAAATAAGCTGGGCATAGCCAGGAAAAAATGAATAGGTGAGGTAGGCTGTATTTTATGGGGATTTAAAAATTGTTTGGAAGTTAGTGTCTAACAGATTGTGTAGAACCATGACAAAGACTGCATAGCTATTCAATAAATCTATTTCTTTTCGCTACTGGCACATTTTTCAAACTCCTTACTGATGTCTTGGCCTTATGACTGATTCTGGCCAATGGAATGTGGATGGGAGGCCTGACTCATAAAAACCTCCTGTGTAATCCTCCACTTTCTCTCTTTCCCACTTGCTGATTTGGTTTTGTATCCATGTTGAAAATCACAGAACCTCTATCTGTCTTATTCTGGAATGAGTGAGAAATAAATTCCTATTGGGATAAGCCACTGGAAAGGGCCCTTATAGGAGCTAGCTAATACAAGAACCTAAGGTTCCAGGCTGAGGTGTTTGACCTTTATCTCATAAAAGTAGCAAGGCTTTTGAGTAAAAAGCCAGCAGGATGAAATAAATGTTTTAATAAGATCAGTGTGACAGAAGGGAACAGGACAGCTAGAAGCATGGAGAGACTACCCTGAGTTACTAGATAGAAGGCAATTATTCCAAAAGCCAGACAAAAGGGAACCAAAGGGATCAAGCCATATGAGGACAAAGGAAGAGAGAGTTCTGTGCAATGGATTTCAAAGTTACCAAAAATCTCAGTGATGGCAAGAGGCCAAATCTTAAGAAAAGGCCAATGAATTTGATGGTGAAGAAACTATTGATAATCGTTGAAATGCTAGTGTCAATGGAATAATAAAGGCAGAAAATAGATTGCAGTGGGTTAAGCAGGGAATGCGTAGTACTAGTCAGAAGAAATTAAACAGGCAATTTTTAAGTAAACTGTTCATTTTGAAATAAAACTTCTGTTTTGTAAAATTTCAAGGTGTTTAATACACATACAGCCACTGGATGGTTTCAACAGGGCACTATCTAGGACAGCATTGGGCACTATAAAGCCAACTTTAGTCTCCTAAAGTCTCCTTTAGTCTCATTCTGCCTTACTCCATGATAATGAACACTAGTGGATCATGGTCCATTTCCAACTGAGATGACCTTAGAATTCTTAACATCATGTTCCAGGTAGCAATTCCCAATTCATTAGAGTGGGCAATTGAACTAATACTTTTTTGCCGTGTGTTTTACATTCTCTTAGAAATTTTGCCTTTTTGAGGGTTGTGGAAGGGAGACTGAGGAGGAGTAATACAAATTCTATTTAGCTATATGTGACTGGGTTGTGTTAGAAGTTTCTCAGACCCACAGCAGTAAAAATTTATTGTAATTCTGCACTCCTCTCTTGTCTGACTATCAGGCCGTTTTCTTACATCAATTTTCTCCTCAATTGGTATCATTATTATTCCATTGTCTTTCAATATTATGCTTTAGGGTCACTCAGTTTTTTATGACTGTCATCACTATTATTTAATGATAACATTTACATAGAATCTTTTCCTCAAAGAATCCTTAAGCATACTGTACTTCATGTAGTTCAATAGATTAAAGGAAAGCTATTTGAACTCCTCCGTCAGATTTTTTTTTGCCTCTCAGGGGTTTCTTCATCTGGGACTTAGTTTGAGCTGTGGGCTCTGTGCCAGCTGGAAGCTGGACTGATTTCTGTGAGTGGAGCCACAGCCCTTATAAGTTAGTGTAGCATTACAGTGGTTTTCTGTTTCCCATTAGGCACTTAAGAAGCAGCACTCAATATGGTCTGCGTTTTGTAACATAAGTTCTGTATAACATCGGTAGCCCCAGGACCAGTTATAGCAAGATGGGAAACACAATTAAGTGGCATTTTTTTCAGAGGCGTAGACCTGTGTGAAATTTTGACAAGGCGACTACCTTGATTCCTGTTTAAAAGAAGTGTATATGCCATGTGAGAGGGGCAAAGCCTGCCACTATTATCATCTACTAAAATTAGAGTAACATTATTTTTCACAAATTAACAATTGGTCACTTGGCGACAAAAAGGTGAGAGGATAAGATAGAATACCTGAAAGTTTACCCAGCAAGAAGCACTTTGACAAGAACATTATTAGGGCTCAATATATATGTATACTTATTGCCTGAATCTTGATTGGGCCAAGAAGTCAGAAAATTCTTGAATGGGGTGGGATCACATGAAGATATTTAAAGATAGGATAGGAGACAGAACATAGCATCTCTTTTATTTATCGCTGGCTATTCTTAGTTAAATTATATTGACAAAGTGAGATAATAATAGCTAGCATTTATTGAGTGTTTATTTTGCATTGAGCACTGTTTGTTGTAAATGCATTTTATGCATTATCTCATAGACTATTTCAAGCAGAAGCAATTTATCTTAGAGAAATATTAAACTTTCTTAAAAAGAAAATATTTTAAAAAGAATATGCTTAATAATACGCATAGAACTTTAAGACTATTGGCTCTCACTTAAACGTAACCCTAAATTATCCTAAACTCCTTGCTCTAGCTCATTGAAATCACCAGGCTTTTCTGACTACACTTTGTCATTACTCTGTCAAGTAGGCTCATTTTCTTTGTGTGTGTGTGTGTGTGTGTGTATTTTACATGCTAAGGAAAAACAATTGTACTAATTTCATCATCAAGAGAAATCTTACGTGAGTTTTAGAGATATTTCTTGATTCTTTATTCCATATAGATTTTTATGATTTGAAAAATAAACATTAAAAGTATGCTTATTCTGATGCTTCTTAAATGGCTTTATAGGAAGAATAGGTACACAGATTTTGTTAAATGACTTTTTGGGGCTGGCATTTTTGTCTCATATCAAGAAAAGCAAAAAGTCTAGATTTTCAATATGCTATCTATTGTTTATCTTTTTTAATATTTTCATTTTTAAGAATTGCAACTTCTCTTATTTTCTGGTGCTGCATTTTGTATATATTTTTCTCCAGGAATTAGTAGAAATTGTACTTTTGTGGCATTTTCATGTGCATAGATACTTTTTTTTTCTGTTTGACAAAGCATAGCTATATAAATTTGCTTAGTGAACTAAGACATTTTTTTAAAAAGGTACTGGTTCCTGTTGGAGTTGGCCTTTAAAATAATGTTGCAATGACATATTAACCTTAAGAGAGTAACACTTTGTTTTAAATAACATGCATAATTCTGAATGGGAGTTACCCATGAATGCATTGCTGGTCAAGTTTCTAGGCATTGTTTGAGAGGGCGAGGAAGGTCAATTCCCATCTCCACTCCTACTACCCCAGTCCAAGTTAAAGAAGAGGTTTTCTTTCTGGGAATTTGTAACTTTTCATTCTAACCTGGTATATAAGTGTGGATTCATGTTGCCCCTGGGAGTCACATCTTCCAAACAGATTTTACGTTATCCTACCACCATGGTGTGCTCCCTCCTTGTGTGGGTCAACTGTAGCAAAGATGGTTTGGGTAGTAACTTCCTAAGTATGTTACAATGCCTTAGGGAATTGGATATAGTGGACCATGCTTCTCAGACTTTTATATCTATGTGACCTGACAGTAACCTCAGAAGACTCTGCTTTGGGGAAATGCAAATCAAAACTACAATGAGATATCACCTCACGCCCGTCAGAATGGCTATAATTAACAGGACAGGAAACAACATGTGTTGGAGAGGATGTGGAGAGAAGGGAACTCTCATATACTGCTGGTGGGAATGCAAACTGGTGCAACCACTATGGAAAACAGTATGGAGATTCCTCAAAAAATCAAGGATAGAACTACCATATGATCCAGCTATTCCACTGTTGGGTATTTATCCAAAGAACTTGAAAACACCAATTTGTAAAGGTACATGCACCCCTGTGTTCATTGCAGCGTTATTCACAATAGCCAAGACTTGGAAGCAACCTAAGTGCCCATCAAGGGACGAATGGATAAAGAAGATGTGGTATATATACACGATGGAATACTACTCAGCCATAAGAAACGATGAAATCCAGCCATTTGTGACAACGTGGATGGACATTGAGGGTATAATGCAAAGTGAAATAAGTAAGAGGGAGAAGGTCAAATACCGTATGATTTCCTTCATTAAGTAGTAGATAATAACAACAATAAACAAACACATAGGGACAGAGATTGGATTGGTGGTTACCAGAGGGGAAGGGGGGAGGGAGGAGGGTGAAAGGGATAATTTGGTACATGTGTGTGGTGATGGGTTGTAATTAGTATTTTGGTGGTGAACATGATGTAATCTATGCAGAAATAAAAGTACAATGATGTACACCTGAAATTTTTACAATGTTATAAACCAATGTTACTGCAATAAACAAAAAATTAAAAAAAAGAAAGAAAAATAAGTATTAGGGTTGTAATGTACAACATGATGACTAGAGTTAACACTGCTGTCTGTTATATAAGAAGGTAAAGAGAGTAACTCCTTCCACCACAGGGAGAAATTTTTCCTTTTTTCTTTTCTTCTTTCTTTTCTTTTTATTGTATCTATACGAGATGATGGATATTAGCCAAACCTATCGTGGTAATCATTTCACAATATATGTAAATCAAACCGTCATGGTGTATGCCTTAAACTTATACAGTAATGAATGTCAATTATTTCTCAATAAAAGTGGAAAAAATAAATAAATAAAATAAAATTACTACAAATATTTAATCATGAAAAAAAAATAGTAAAGTTAATTTTCAACAAATTTGGAAATTCTTCCAGCAGTACTATGCATTTAGTTATTCAATATACCTCTAATTTTAATAGTGTTATATTTCCTTACGCATTATCATCTACATTTTTTGAATTAAATATCTGAATAATTCAAAAAAAAAAAAAAAAAAGAAGACTCTGCTTTGGAGTGCCTTCCTTGGAATTTACTACGTCTCCCTTTGATATCTAGCACCAGCCCAGACGCAAGCCCAGACTGGAATGTGCATGAGCCCTGTCCCTGTGTCACCACTTTGGGCATCTCCAAACCTATACCAGCACTTTCATACTTCGGTCAACCAGATGCCAGAGTAGCTCTGGGACTTACACCTATGGGGTCATCCTGGGGCCCCAGGCCAAGCTGGTTTCAAGAGGAAGGCCTGGCAAATGGATTGCTCTCACTCACCACAGGAGAATTTCTTTTTTAGGATCTAGTGATTTGGGACTCCCAGAATGGTGCTGACACAACTGATTCGGGGTGATTTAAATTGTTTATGTAGATGAGTCCTGCAAAAAATGTTTATTGGGATCCCAAATACCCTAAGAGTGGCCCTGTCTATCTTGATCATTGATGTGTATTCTTTGGTACTTCAAAATTAAATGAATAACGCATACATTTTATTAATCAAATAGGATCTAAATGCTACAAAAATGGAATGGAGACAAGAGGTAACTCATTTTGGCAGCTGTTGGACATGATCTTGGGCTCCGAGGTACTCCTGGCCACCAGGTGAGATAAGCAAAGTCATGATACAAGCCACAAATATGGCTGTCCCCTAAGACGCATTTTTTCAGGTGGCACTTTCAATTTTGACCACAAAAGAGCCCAGCCTCACATTTCTCTGGAGGTTTCAGCATTTTTCTAACTCTTTTTCTGTTGCACTGATACCACAATGTGTGCTCCATATGTGAAAGCAAAGTTAAATCAAAAGCTGCCTTTTCCCTCCAGAAATCTGTGCTTACTAGATTGAGCTATAACTGCGATATCAGAAGGTAAAACTACATGAGTAATACAATCTGACATGCTGAATCATAATTGAATGCAAAACAAATACAGAGCTCCTGAAAATGATGCCTAAAACATCATTCTTACCCACTAAGTTATGCTACTAATATTATTTTGAAAATCCTTTCACTATTAATCTAACTTGGACAGTGTGCTTTCTTTTCCTCTTCCAGCATAGCAACATTAAAGACCAAAAGAAGACTGTCATGGGTGGGATCACCTTTATAACAGGGAGGCTGCTGAAAGACAAGGCATTTTAGTTGGAAGCCTCACAATGAAGAAACTATGACTGAAAGCACATAAGCCTAGCAATAGGCCCCCCTAGATTCTAGGGCCAGCTGTGCCATTTGCTCACTGAACAACCTTGGATGGGCAAGGCAAGCCAATTGGTTGGGCCTCAGTTTTCTCATTTATAAACTGAGGCTGGACTAAATTATTGTAAGGCTCCTTTCTGCTTCAAGATCTATGAGAAAAAGTCCTTTAGATAAACACTTTCTCTTCTCTGCCAGTGTGGAGTCAGCCAAGACTGTGGTCCAGTAACACAGGGAGCCAGGGTTGGGTGGCTGATGACTATAGCAGATCTTCCCATGAGGAATCTTTACTTTGGACGATACTGAGTTAAGGCTTCAAATGAACTTGGTTAGATATTACTCTAAAAGTTGGAAAATTAGGTCATTTGGCCTTTCTGGTCATGATTCACCTTATGTTTTGTTCTGAGGTACCATTTTAAAGATCAAGGAAGGCCTCTGAGGCGTCTCTTTATCTTTCGTGTCCATTACTCTCCTCTAGTGTGAGTCACCATCATCATCACTCTGGAATTCTGGTATAGCTTCCTACTGTTGTTGCTCCCCTCTCCCCTAGAACTCATTCTCCAGACAGTCATCGGAATGATTTTGCTATATCTTCTCTTTGCCCCCTCTGGATATGATTGATATCCTTTTCCCTCCAGCTCTGTGCCCCAGGGCACCAACTTCTCTTGACTGCTTTGGATGGACTTCCTTACCTTCTGGCTTCTATTGAGTTTGGTCAATTTAGGAGGCAATGGTAGGAGATCAGTGGGTGGGAGGAGAAAGCAGATGTGATATTTATCACCCAGGCTCCCCCCCTTTCAGGGCACTGCTTGGCAGGGACAGTGAGCCTCTGCTGAAGGCCTGGCTCTTATTGTGTTGTTCTCTCATTCAGCTGCAAGTGCAGCTACAGTTCTTTCCAAGTTCTAGGAATTCTTCCTTTTCCTTGCCCCTTCAGTCCTAGGGGTGATAATGCTTCCCCACTGTTGCTAAGACCAGTACACTTCAAACTCTCCTGTTTTTTACACTTAATCCTATTTTTATATTTATAAATAGTCCCTTTATTAAATTCTCTTTAATTAATCTATGCAAATGTGTCATCTGCTTTCTGCCATGTCCTTGACTAGTACGAGAGAGAGAATTCGCATACCATAAAATTCACCATTTTAAAGTGTACAAGTCAGTGTTTTTTAGTATATTTACAAGATTGTGTATCCTTCACCATCTAATTCCAGAACAGTCTCATCACCCTAAAAAGAAATCTTGTATCCATTAGCAGGCACTCTTCATTTCTCCCTACCCTCACTTCTTGGCAACCACTAACCTACTTTTTATTTCTATTCTAGATATTTTATATAAATGGAATCATGCAGTATGTGACCTTTTTGTCTGATTTTTTTCATTAAGCACAATGTTTCAAGGTTCATCCATGTTGTAGCATGTATCTGTACTTCTTTTCTTTTTATGGCCTAATAATATTCTATTATGTGGATATACCACATTTTGTTTATCCATTCATTGCTAATAGAGATTTAGATTGTTTCCACTTTTTGGCTATTATGTATAATGCTGCTATGAACATTTGTATACAAGTTTTTGTATGAACATATGTTTTCAGTTCTCTTGAGTATATACCTAGGAGTGGAATTGCTGGATCATACAATAACTCTAGGTTTAACTTTTTGAGAAATTTCCAAACCGTTTCCTATAGTGATAGAACCATTTTACATTCCATAAGCAGTGTGTGAGGATTACAATTTCTCCACATCTTTGTCAACACTTGTTATTTTCCAGTTTTTTTTATTATAGGCGTCCCAGTGGGTGTGAAGTGGTGTCTCATTGTGGTTTTGATTTGCATTTCCCTAATAACTAATGATGTTGAGCATCTTTTCATGTACTTATTAGCCATTTGTATAACTTCTTGGGAGAAATGTCTATTCAAGTCCTTTGACCAATTTTTAATTGAGTTATTGTCTTTTTATTGTTTATTGTTTTATTGTTTATTGTGTTTTTATTGTGTAAGAATTGTCTTCTTTTTGTTAAATTGCCAATATTTTCTCTCATTCTATAGGTTGTTTTTTCATTTCCTTTTTTTTTTGGTGAGGAAGATTGGCCCTGAGCTAACATCTATTGCCAATCTTCCTCTTTTTACTGAGGAAGATTAGCCGTGAGCTAACATCCATGCCCATCTTCCTCTGTTTTGTATATGGGATGCTGCCACAGCATGGCTTGATGAGCAGTGTGTAGGTCCGTGTCCGGGATCTGAACCCACAAACCCTGGGCCACCAAAGTGAAGTGCACGAACTTCACCGCTACGCCACCGGGCATTTCCTTGGTAGTGTTCTTTGAAACACAAATGTTTTTAGTTTTCATGAAGTCTCATTTATCTATTTTTTCTTTAGTTACTTGTGGTTTTGGTGTCATATTTAAGAAATCATTGCCTAATCTAAGGTCATGAAGATTTATAACTAGGTTTTCCTCTAAGAAATTTATAGTTTTAGCTATTACATTTAGGTCTTTGATCCATTTTGAGCTAATTTTTGTGTATGGTATAAAGTAATGGTGAGAATTCATTATTCCGCATGTAGATATCCCATTGTCCCAGCAGGATTTGTTGAAAAGACTATTCTTCCCCATTGAATGGTCTTGGAAGCTTTGCCAAAAATCAGTTGACCATGGATGTATGGGTTTATTTTTGAACTCAATTCTATTCTATTGATCTGTATGTCTATCCTTATGCCAGCATCACATTTTCTTGATTACTATAGCGTTATGATGGATTTTGAAATAAAAAATCATGAATCCTCCAACTTTTTTTTTTTTTTAAGATTGTTTTGGCTATTCTGGATCCTTTGCAATTCCATATGAATTTTAGGATCAGCTTGTCCATTTCTGCAAAAAAGGCAGTTGGAATTTTGCTAGGGATTGTGATGAATCTGTAGATCAGTTTAGGTAGTATTGCCCCCAGTGTTTGACAATATTAAGTCTTCCAATCAATGAACACAGATTGTCTTTCCGTTTAGTTAGATCTTAAATTTCTTTGGACAATGTTTCATAGTTTTCAGTGTACAAGACTTGCACTTCTTTGATTAAATTTATTCTTAAGTATTTTACTCTTTTTATGTTATTATCAATGGAATTATTTTCTTACTTTCATTTTCAGATTGTTCATTGTTGTTGTATAGAAATACAATTGATATTTTCTATGTTGATCTTATATCCTGTAACCTCTCTGAACTTGTTTATGTCCAATGCCATTTTAAATGCAAATATACGGAAGTTTTAATAAAATATGGAATGATTCAGAGTTAAGAGCAGATTTAGATATATTTTTCTAGAGAATACACATTTAATATTTTCAATATGTTAGACTGGGAAACAAGTTAAAAAAATAAAGCCTTCAATCCTCAACTTAGATAAATAAAACATTTGTTGAACACTATTCTGTGCACTTTATGTATATAAACATTTTATCCTATCTCAACTCTGTAAAGTAGGTACTATGATTATCACCATTGTACAGATGAGGAAATTGGGGTACAGAAGTTAAATAACTTGAGCAAAGTAACATGGCTGGAAAATAGTAGAACCAAGATTGAAGCCTGGCAATCTGGTTCCAATGTCCATGTTTTTATCCTCTGTGTCATGTTGCCTCCTGAAATGTGAAAATAGTCTGCAAATAGTCTGCAAAGAAACTTCTCTCAGTGGATGAAGTGCAGTTAGAAGTTTTCAGCACTTTCATTGTCTTTACCCCATGACAAACAACACCAAAACGTCTGACCACCCTGAGGATTCTCAAACCCACCCTGAGGAAAGGGAAGCATTCTCTGAACAAAACTAGTGTCGTAGCCTAGTTTTTCATGTTTGTTTTAGAACAGTTTTAGACTAACAGAAAAAATACATAGATAGTACAGAGAGTTCCCATATACTCTCTTCTTGCTTCCATGGTTTCTGATGAGAAGTACACTATAATGCCCATCCTTTTTCCTCTTGGTAAGGCATGTTTTTCTCTTTCAAGATTTTCTCTTTGCCTTTGGTTTCTGTAATCTGAATTATGACATTCCTCATATAAATTTTTTGGTGCTTATCCTGCTTAGTGTTTGTTGAAGCTTCCTGGGTCTGTAGTTTAGTGTCTGTCATGAATTTTGGAAAATTCTTGGCCATTATTGTTTCAAATATTTATTCTCTTTCATTCTTTCTTTTCCTTTTGGTATTCAAATTACGCATATATTACATCTTTTGAAAGTGTCCCACAGTTCTTGGATATTCTGTTCTGTTTTTTTCGTCCTTTATTTCCTTTGCATTTCAGTTTAGGACTATCTATTGACCTATCTTCAAGCTCATTGATTCTTTCCTTTGCCATGTGCAGTCTATGGATGAGACTATCAAAGGCATCCTTCATTTCTCTTACTCTTTTTCATTTCTGGTATTTCTTTTTGATTTTTTTCTTGGAATTTCCCTCTTTCTCCTTATATTACCCATCTGTTCTTGTATGTTGTCTACTTTTTCCACTACAGCCCTAACATATTAATCATAGTTATTTTAGATTCCTTGTCTAATAATTACAACGTGTGTATCATATCTGAACCTGGTTACTGATGCACGCTTTGTCTCTTCAGACTATGTTTTCTTGCCTTTTAGCATGCCTTGTAACTTTTTGTTGAAAACCAGACATGATATATTGGGTAATAGGAACTGAGGTAAATAAGCCTATAGTATGAAGATTTATGTTAATCTAAGACTTGGTCTGTGTTTATGTGTGCTGTAGCTGTAGGTGCCAGCAGCTTCAAATTCCTCTTGTGTTCTTGTTTCATCTACTCTGTTGACTTTGGGCTTCCCTGAGTACTCCTCAGAGAGGGTCCACATCTTTTAGCTCTTTCAGCTATAATCTACTGTTCTTATACTGGAGGCTTGTTGATATGGTAAGGTATGGAGGAGGGGAAGAATTCTATTATCTTATAATTAAATCTGAGTGTTTTAGTCAGCCTGTTTTAGGGCTGTGACCTTTACGAGTGTTTCTTCAGCGGTATAGCTTTCTCCCCACTGCCTCCCATCCCCTTATCTGGCAGTAGCATCCCTTTTCTATTTCTTTGAATCTCTGACTCCTGTTTCCTATTTTTTTTTTCTTTCCTGAGGTGGAACAGGAAGGCTGGAGAGTGCTAGAGTTAAAGGAATTCTCTTTCCTCAGCCAGGATGAGCCTCAAGCAAAGTCCTTTCCCCTGGATTGTAGGCCTTTGTTATGGAGAAGAGTCTGGATGTGTTTCACAGCAATTATTCTTCCCCTGCTCCTGCCAGGGCATTGAGGGATCTTTCTTGGATCTTCACTGTGAGAATCTGGTGGGGTTCCTGGAGGTAAAACCCACAGAAGTGTGGGGGTCTCTCTAAGACTGTCACCCCCCGAGTTTCTCATTTTCACACTAGTCCGCTCAGCCTCCAGCAATTTGTCAAAATTACCATTTAAGTGTTCCTACCAATTTATGGCTCCAGTGGCTTCTGCTCCAGGCAAGCAGACATTGGCTGTGACTCTGGATTTGCCTGTCTTTCCAGATTTCTGGGTGGCAGTTTGCCCCCATCTCAGTTCTCTGTAGTCCAAGAAGTCATTGCTTTTCAGTTTATTCAGCTTTTTATTGTTGTAAGAACATGAGTATTGACTTCCAAGCTCTTTACATGTCTGAGTTGAAACCTAAAGAAGTCATGCATGTTTTGAATCCTGAAATATACAGTATTGGTGAACTTTGAAAAAAGTAACTAAAGAATAGAAAATGAAAAGAAATGAGGACATATTTTCTAACTTAAATATGCAAGTCCATCTAATAATTTGATCTGTGCCTGCAAGTGTAAATGGAAGTAGCAAACTAGATGAAAACTTATTCTTTCTCCAAAAATTCAGATGAGCCTTACTTCCAATGCAGGTAATCAATGGATTTCTCTATTTTACCTCCCATTCATGTAAGATACTGCTTTGATGTTCATTTGACAAGAGAAAGAGACTTTATAGGAAGTAGCATAAAATTCAATGATTCAGAAAGCTTGTCATGGGATTTGTTTTGTAAAGATATTATTATTTCGTATGTAATAGTCTTCAAAAGACCACAATGATTCCAGTTTCACTGAAAAGTCACATGTTGATGCAAACTTGATATTCGCACAGTGGCTGCCTTTTAGTACATCAAACCCTAGTGAACATCATTAGATCAAATGACTGTAAAAGGTCTTAAGTGGAATGATTTTGATCTGCTCTATACATTTCCCACTGGATCTTTGTCCACATTACATAATCACTGTACATTTGGCACAGTATGTTGCCTTTGAAAGAGCTTCAAGATTAAGGAAGCATGAAGGCAGAATTGCCCATAAAATCAGAAAGCAGTACTAGAAATATATATGCTGCAAAAACTAAAACCTTCCTTCCTCCTTCAATGTAAACTAAAAGCTCATGCTGAGCTAAAGGTTTATGATTAAGGACTCAACTTAGATAAGCATTAAAGGCTATTTCACATTATTTGTCTTCTGATTTGGCTGGGCATTAGTATTAAAAATCTATTTAGTGAAGAATCCTAAAATTCTTACCCCTGTACAGAAAATGGTCTTATTTACTCTAGAGTGGTCAATAAGCATGGATATGAAAAAATCACTTGTCAATATGCATATAACCGATTAATATGAGAGCATTTTTGCTTTAAGGAAGCATTACAGTCAAGTAAGACCCCATGGATGTGGATAGTCTTAGAGGAGATATTGACAACTGAACAAATATTAAATATACTTCTTCAAATTGAGAAGGTGACTTGCATATATCTTCTAACACACAGCCTCCCCTTTTCCTATTCCATAGCCACTGCTCCAGTGTAATTAGATTTAATAAAGGAGCGGTGATATCAACTTCAGAAGCTTTGGGATGTGCTCAGAAGTCACCTTTGGAAACACCACAAACTTCTGCCTTCACTTTCATTCTTTCCAATTAAATGGACTTCAAGTTTAAGTGTTTTGCTTAGTAAAATGGCATCACTCTCTGTGTATTTTTGTTGCTTTTAGTATTATTATTACAAATGCAGAGTTTTATTAGAGGCCTATTTCCACATAACCATGATCAATAATACTATTTTCATAGGTGAAAGAGGTTAGGAAGTCCTAGCAACCAAATCAGAACAAATATTTTAGAAAATAAATCTTTGTTTGTTGGGAATAGCTTATAGGAATATTCTAAGATGTGTTGGAGCCAGCTTTTACCAGCTCATGAGAGCCAATTGTTAAATTTTCAGTAATTTTGCAAGCTGTTTGTTCAACAGACCATTATTAGAAATTAAAATGTGCAGGTAAATTATATTAAAATAAAAGATAATAAATACAAAAACATCATTTCCTAATTAATTTACTGCATTATACTATTATCTACGTTCTTGAGGTTATTTATATCCACTATATCTTATAGTGGAAATACTATACAATGGTGTGTTACTGGGCATTTCTTCCCAACTCCCTGTTCATTAATGTCACATTGGTAGCTTGAAATTGGCCACGGTGGGAATGTATACACCACAGAAATCACCAAATTCTAATAATCAGGGATTAAATTATTGTTTTGTTGATTGTATAAGCTTAAGAAAGTGATGGAGAAAATGTTAATAATGCAGATTAAATTTAAGTACCTTGTATGTGTTCATTACATTGTGAGTAGCACCAAAATTGAAGACATATCTTTCCAATATCCAAACACTATTATGCTATTCAGCAAAGAAGTTGCTCACACACATCACTGGCAAGTGAGTGACATTCTGATACATATATTCATTATATCACTTTCACCTCACTCATTATTATTTGTAAATTGTTTGCTACACAACCTTTATATTGGTAAAATTTACTTAAAAAAGCAAACTTGTGTATGTAGATATACACACATTTTTTTTGCCCCAAAGATGCAGTTTTTAAACATTTACCAGCAGGCCAGTAAAGGTACATGAGAAACCGTGAGGGTGGGGCTACATTTGACCAATTCCATAGTATATCCATTGCTGATACTTACCTTGATCTGTCGTAGGAAAAAGAAGTTTTCCTGACACTAACCACCTATGTGAAATCAGCAACTTTACTGAGCTGCCAAATTGCTGTCTACTTTCCCTAAAGTAGCATGAACCTCTTTTTGTCAACGTAGAGTTTCCATGTTTCTAAAAGTTGATGTGGCGACATGACATTGGCTTCACCTTCTAGGTTCCTTCTGAGAGTGCTGTTTTGGCGAGAGAGTGCTTTGGAACAGCGTACTGAAAACTTTTTTTCTCAGAATTCTGCAAGCCTTCTGAGCCATCATTCAGGCACGCTTGTCTTTGATAGATGTCATTTATCTGTTTGAATAAACATATGCTAAATTTGGGCAAAATTTACTTTTTAATTCTAACAGCAATTTTTTTACACATTTTATATCATTATAACAAGAGTTTTTGGTTTTTTTACAGGTACTTTTCTTAAGTCAATGTGCAGCTTTCTTCCATTCCTGCTGGATCTAAGATGTGGCCAAAGGGTTCAAAATGGAAAAAACAAAGGAAAGAAAAAAGAAGCAGATTTAGAAGTCATTAGATTGTAATACTGCAGAGTTAAGTGATGGTTTTCTCTCATATTTTCTCTAATTCTTTCTCTGTCTGAGCTGGGCAAAGGGTAATGGGGACATGGAGAGAGATGTTTCATCCTAGGGCAACAAAATTACCCCACCACACACACCCTTGTTTTTAAATTTAGAACAACAACGAAAAAAACCAGCCCAATATTAATGGCAAGGAATCGTGTGTAGAGGACATTCTTCCTAGAAAGATCAAAGAAACACTTGAGACTGTGGGAAACACTCGACACTCTGCCTGGAGTGTCCTAAACTGTATAATGAACAGCTATTTTAAAATGGTTGTGTCTGAAACGTTGGGGATGTGAGGGGACCATTTCACACATTATGTTATTGAACACTCTCACAGTGATAGGCACTATTAGAAAAATACTCTCAGTGGTGATTTCTTTTTAGAATTACTTTGTAACAATTGGGGACTTGTGAATATCCTCAGCTTGGCTGTTTGTTGGTTGTTTAGTTGGCTGTTTGAGGGCTAAGCTTTGGAATTAGTGTTCCAGACCCTTCTCTAGTGCAGCCTAGCCATTTCCACATCCTGTCTGGTTGGTGATGCCTTTTTACACGTTTAAATGTCACAAAACTCAGTAAATTTGAGCCCCGGTACTGCATATGTGTACAGTCTGGGTTTTGTAACAGTCTTTAGGCCTCCATCCTGCTAGAATAGAGTTGGGGCTATGGGTAATATTGACAAGTAGGTATTTAAAATTTACTTTTTGAATAGTTGACATGCAAGGATCACAAAAAATACGAATTATAAAAATATAAAATATGCAAAATTTCAGTCCCATGCTATTTGCCATCCACCTAGCCCATGCCCTCTCTCCACGTAAGTTAATCACTTGCATCAATATTTTTTGTGTATATTCCCAGGTGTGTGTGTGTGTGTGCGTGTGTATGTGTTTTAACACAAATTCAAGAAGATGTGAATACATGTTACAAATGTAATTATACTTTTACTGAACAATCATATTTCAGGAAATCTGTCCTATAAATCTATTTCTGCACATTAACAGGAAGGGTTCCAAGGCTATTTATTGTGGCATACAGTGCAATCTTCTGCATGTGTGGGGAAAAAAGGGAGGAGGAACTTTCTATGTACTGAAATGCTAAAATGGAAATATTCCAACAGGTATATACTGTTAAATAAAAAAAAAAACTGCAAAACAATGTGTCTAGATGCTAACTTTTGTGTTAAAAAGAGGAATTAAGAAAGGCTTTTGAAATGAAAATCAACTTTTTAAAAATAGATTGTTTAAACGCAAAGCTCAAGGAAGAAACAACTCTATCATTTAATTTATCTTTAAGGGTAGTAGAAACGAAAACACAAACTATTAAATTTATGGATCCCAAGAGGATAATATTACTGAATTCCAGTTCCAAAGAATACAATAGTGAAAAATTGGGAACAAAACTAGAAAAATAGTAAATAAATTATGGTATGTCTACATAATACGATATAATTCATTAAAGTGAGATTTACAGCATTGGAAAATGCTTTTTTAAATATATAATTCAAGTAAAGAAAAAAAAATGTAGACCAAGCATTGCCTAATGAATTAGTATGATTAATACATTTGTTAAAGGGTAGTAGAAAATACACAAAAAGGCTAGCAGCAATTGTCTTCAAATGTGGAATTATGGGTGATTTTGTTTTCTTAATTAAACTGTTCTTTATTTTCTGAAATTTCAGTGCCGATTTCCTATTGCTGGAAGAGATGGAAAAAGTTTATTTTAAAAGGTGATTGAAACCTTTCTGGGAGATGGTAATTGAAAAAAGTAACTCAAACTTGGTGCCTTTGTTAGTAGGGGGAGAGGAATATAATTCATTCTTGGCATGAAAGATGACTCATTCTCCCCCTTTTTATCCTCCTTTTCCTTCCTAGGTCAAACAATTTGAGTCTAAATAGCTCAGTAGCTCAGTAGACAAGTAGTTGGCTTGTCAGTAGTATGGTAGATAAAATATTTATAGTTATTATCCAACAAAAATTATGCTGTTTTAGTAATATTTTATAATGTACTTTACAAAATATAATGAAAATATTGGTTTTGATTCTATTAATATTCATCATTCCAGGATGTGTTAAATCTTCCAGCATATAAAGCATTGTATATTCCTGCAAGGCTGAAATTGGTTGATTTAGGCACGAGGAATAAGAATTTGATGGATTTTCAAGAAAAATGTCTGTTATGAAGTAAAATATTTTAGTGGTAGAAGGAAGAAAGAAATGATTGTTCAGCTCTATCATGAGTTTTTATTCAACCATTAACCATCCATTTCTATTTATCTGATTAGGTTGTTTTCAAGTATATCTTAGTGCTTCTCAAATCCATCCCTGTCTCTGTGTTTGTATATCTCATTCCAGGACTGCTGTAGTAGTCTTCAATCTCTCACCTCAAATTGAGTTACCTTTGTTTCTTCATTCTACTTCACTCCACACAACTAATCAATAACCAAATATGGGAGTATTTAATTTTTGTTTTTGCTGTTAGACTGCAAGCTCTGTGAGGATAGAGACACCACCCATTCATTGATGCATCCTTGGTGCCTGGTTCAGAGTAAGCACTCAACATCTAGTTTTTAAATGACTGAGACAAGAGGGCTGGCAGAGAACTCTTTTTCCCTAGTAACCCATGATTGAGGTTCATCAAGCTTCCTAAATCAGTCTTTAATCAGTTTGGGGAAATTTCTGGCCATTACTCTTTAAATATATTTTGTGCCCGATATTCTGTCTCTTTACTCTTGTGCCTCCAGTTACAAATATATTAGAGTATTTGGTCATGTCCCATTGTTCTGTTATTTTTTTTTCTCTGTGTGTTTCAGTTTGGATTTTCTATTGACCTGGTTTTGAGTTCTCAATTTCTCTCTTCTGCTGTGTCCAACCTACTGTTATATTCATCAAATGAGTTTTAATTTCAGATTGTGTATTTTTCATTTCTAGAATTTCCACTGGATTTTTAAAATAGATCTCAATTCTCTATTGAAGTTCTCCATATTTTCTTGCATTATAACCATTTCCCCTATATTTTGTTTAACAAATTTATAAGAGGTATATTAAAGTCTTTCTTACTGATTTAAGTTTGTGAACCATCTGTAGGTCTAATTTTCTCTCTGTTGTTTCAGTGATTTCCAATCAATTAATCATATTTTTAGCATGTCTCATAAATTTTGGTTGGATGCTAGATATTGTGAATGACAAATTTAGAAGCTCCAAAAGCTATTTTCCTACAAAGAAATGTGATTTTTGGCAGGAGAAGGGAGGCAGATAGAGTAGCAGTGGATTACCTTGATCTGTAGAGGGTTGATTTAGACTTTGTAAGGACAGATCTAGTTTAGTATGGTCCCTGGTATTAAGGGGTGACTGTTCTGGCATTTTAATGAAAATCTAAATTGTTTACCAAGCCCCTCTAAGTTGGTGAGACTTGAATTCCAAACTTTATCTCCCCAGCATCAGGCAGCTGTTGAAATTTTTGTTCAGCTCTTTAGCTTCCCAGATGTTGCTTACTTATGGAGTGCATGTGCCATTTTGGAGTCAGCTAATGCTTGATGGGTATTTGTATGCATATTTTGGGGCTCCCTCCTGTCTAGTTCCCTCTTCTCTGGATTTTTTCTCAATTTACAGTCACTCTTGCAGTCCTAAATTCCAGGTCTTGTGTGTTTCATCAATTTGCTAAGAATCCTGTTTCCTGCTTGAGTTCTGTCATGCATGCTGTGGCATCAAACTGAAAAGTGCTCTCAGGGGAAGAGTCAGGTAGGTGTGGAACTTACCTGATGTACCTATCTTCTTTTAAGGACAGAAACCCCTAAATTTTTGCCTGCTTTGGTTGCTTTCCAATGCCTTCAAATCGTTGTTCTGTATTGTATTAGTTTCTTAGGGCTGCCATAACAAAGTGCCAAAAACTGAGGGATTTAAAACAACAGATATTTATCTCCTATTTTTGGAGGTTAGAGTCCAAAATGAAGATATTAGCTAAGCCACACTCTCTCTGATGGCTGTAGGGGAGAGTCCTTCCAGGCCTCATCTAGCTTCTGGTATGTACCAGTAATCCTTAGATTTCCTTGGCTTGAAGATGCATTACTCCACATGGCCATCTTTTCCCTGTGTGTCTTCATATCACCTTCCCTTTGTGTATGTCTATCTCTATGTCCAAATTTCCTCTTTTTATGAGGGCACTACTCATATTAGATTAGGGGCTACCATAATGACTTCATTTTAACTTGATTACCTCTGTAAAGATTTCATTTGTATGAAGTTCAAGAACAATCAAAACTAACTAATTATGACAGAAGACACAATAGCAGATACATGGGGAAGAAGAGGTATGAGAGAAAATTTATGGGGTGAGGAAATATTGTGTCTTAATCTAACTGGTGGTTACATAAGTGTATACATTTGTAAAAATTGTTGAGTTTGGAATTAGTGCACTTTATAAGTCTTAGTGTATGTGAGGGAGTAAAAGTGTCCCTCAGTCTCTCAGTGGCCCTCTCCAGAAACAGCAGCCATCTTCACGGGTAAATCAACCCTGAATGCTGGGATCACCTCCAGGCCTCTGTCCTCTCTGGGATCCTGGTCCTGGAATTTTCCATTATTGCGTTAGATTTCTAGGCCTTCAAGCACATTTTTTTTCAAATTAAATAATAATTTTGTCCAGCTTTTCTAGTTGCCATCAATGGGAGGGTCTGAGTTATTTAGTTTGCCGTTATGGGAACTAGATCTCTAACCCCTGGGAATCCTTTTAACCATAGAGAATCTCCATAGATATTAAAATTTGATTTACTACATCAGACTTTGGAATCTTCTTGCTGATTTTGAAAACTGAGTGAAAATCGGCTTAAATCTGAACTCTTTTTCCTGCATCAAGGCTTTGCCAAGATTCCTATTGCCCATCTAACCAGCACAATTTCTGAATTCTCCTTAAATTAGATGATCAGATTGTTTGTTTCCACATGGCTTTACCATACTCTCTTCTGGAAAATCACACCTATCCCTGCTGCCTCCTCTTACTTCACTGTTGTCTTCATTTGACAACTTAAAAAATAAAAGAATTCATTTCTGTGATTAAATTGGCCCTCCTTTCAAAATAACTTGTTGGTTTTATCCATGTCCTTTCCTAACATACTTTGCTAGTTTTTTTTAAGTGTGTTCTCATTTGTATGTGGTTTGGACATGTTTCTAAGGATTGTTCATGTACGTGTGTTTTGTTGCAGCAACTGAATTATAAACTCTGCTTGTAAGGAAGTTTATTTCATCTCTTCTATATTCCACATATGACACAGAATGATCAGCACAAGTTCTTAGCATACAATAGATATTCTTGAAAGTCTGTTGACTGTGTGACATCAGACTATTCAAGTTTCTTCTCTTTTGCTGAATTCAGTGAAATTATATTTAACCATCAGCAGTAATCCTAAATAGTATTCTGTAAGATTGAAGAGCCAGATTAGTTTTATGCTTTGCAAGGAATGTGTTAAATTGAAAATATCTATTTAGATGCTTCAACTTATGTACTACCTTTGATCTTTAGTGTTTATTTATGATCTTTAAGTTTCTAAAGCAGAAATCACTGGAGTTATGTGAAAAATACTTTTAAACTATATCCATATCTGCCATCTGAAATGAACAAATGAAGATATTACTAAGACAAAATTTAACTCCAATGGGGGAATAAAACCTTCAATCTCAAATGTCCAGATAAAAAAGCATTTTTAAAAATTAAAGTCATTCATTTACTCACTAATTTAACATAACCCATTGAACGCCTACCAAGAGCTAGAAACTACTTCAGGCACTGAGTTCTTGCTTTGATCAAGCTCATATACTAGTGACAGAGACAGGAAAAAACCCCAAATTAACAGATTATTTAATGTGATTTCTAGTAGTTGTAAATTAAGAAAGATAGATTAGTGTAAAGGAATTACAAATGAAAGGGAAGATTTCAAAGATGCGTTGGTCAGGGAAAATCTTCCTGAGTTCACGATCTTTGAAAACAGGCATGAATAAAGTAAATCGGAAGATCAAGGGTTTGTTCCAGACAAAGAGAACAGCAAGCATTATGGTGCTGAGGTAAGAATAAGCCTTGAAGTATTCAAGGAAGTGGGAGAAGGACACTGTGGATACATTGTAGTGTGCAAGAAGGAACATAATAGGGAACGAGACTGGAAAAATAGACAAGAACTGGATGATAAAGGCAAGGATTGGGAGTTATTTCATTCTGAGTATGTTGGAAAGCCATGGGGAGAGTTTAGATAGGTTAGTAATAAAATGTGATATGATGAAGGTTTTACAAGTTCCCTCTGGCTACCGTGTGGGAGAAAGAGTGGAGACTATGAGGTAAGTTATGAGGCTATTGCAGTAGTTTAGAAGGGAGATAAAGGTGACTTGGACTAGAGTGGTAGCAGTGCAGGTGGTAAGATGTGATTAGGTTCAGATTATACTTTGAAGGAAGAACTAGACAAGAAAAAGCAGAAAAATAGATTTTCAAGATGATGTAGGTTTTTGTTTTATACAACTGGACAATTGATGGTGCCATTTACTGAGCTGAGAAATAGTGGTAAGAACAAATGGAAGAGATGGAATAAGAGATCTGCGTTAGTTATGTTACATTTAAGAACCTAAGAGATATCCAATGACGTATTGAGTAGGCAGTTGATGAAAAAATATGGATTTCAGGGAAGAGGTTGAGACTGGAGATATAAATTTGAGAATCACAGGGTTATATAAGAAAAACCAATAAGTGATTGTAAATAGAGTAAAGGAGAGGGTTGAAGCCTTGGGATATGTCAACATTTAGAGACTGAGTACAAATCAGAAAGCGATTTGACTTTCAGTACTGTAGTAATCAAGAAAATCAAGTGAAAAAGTGTTTCAAGAAGGGAGATGTGATCACCTGTGTTGAGTTCTACAAAGAAGTGATGAAAGATAAAGATCATTCATTGATTGCTGGCTTGGCGATACAGAGGTTGTTGGTGACCTTAACAAAAGAGGAATCAATTGGGCTTTAATAAATACTTAAATTTATTTAATAAATACTTAATATTTAAATGTATGTGTTATATAAAAATGTATTTGCATTTTTATAAATATGTAATATATAAATTATAATATATGTTATATATAAACATGTTATATATACATAATGTAGAGATAGATAGAGAGAGAGAGAGAGAGAGATTACAGCATGATTGTGTGCTAATGGAAATGATCCAGTAGCGAGGGATAGATAGATGATGTAGGAGGGAGGGAGGTAAACAGGAATGTGACCTAGGCACAGGGTGAAGCTGGACTTTGCCAGAAGCAGAGACATTTTATTCATGTTATCAGGAGATAAGTCAAATGTATATTGAAATATTTGCAGAAAAGTTGGTAGACTCTTAAAATTAAAGTTCATTAATATTAAAGCTCATTAATGTTAGAGATAGAATCATCAGCTAAGAGTGAGTAGATGGAAGAGGTGTTAGAAGTTAAGGGAAAAGGCATGAAATAGTCTGAGAGAATGGGGAAATGAATTACCTAGGGAAATGGAATGCCCAGCTTGCTGAGGGTCCACTTGATATTTGTGGTCATATGTTTATGTGAAACCACTCATTGTAGCTTTGTGTTTGTAGTTTTTTTACACAAATCCATTTGTGTAATGGATTTAACCAGGTTTGGAGTTTTGCTAAGAGAGTATACTAGAGGGAGGAGAAGCTTTGTAGGCAAAGAAGTAATTATAATGATGGGACCTATCGAAGTGATGGAATCTAATCTGAGTTGGAAAGGAAGTCATGATGGCTTTTACAGACAGGGAAAATTGTAGGGATTGTAGGTCTCAATGGGGTCGAAGAATTTTTGGAGTGGGGGTACTTGAAGTTGAGACATTGGCAGTTATGTAGTTATGATTTTATTACAATGTGTAGGATAGGACTATGAGGGTTGGTGGCTGAGGTAGAGAAAAGATAGGATAGTTGGCTAAATGACATGAGGGCCAGGGTTTCAAATGGCTCATGTATATGGATGTTAAAATGCCTAAGATTGATCATAAGAGTAGAGAAGGCAGTGAGCCGGATTCTAAGGCCAGTTCTATCCCTTATGTCTAGTACATAAGTGTGTTCCTCTTCTTTCATCTTTCATCTACTCAAGGATATGGCCTTAGAAAGTTTCCCCTCCATCTCCTACCTCTCTTTTTTACAGAAAAATTCTTACCAGCATGCAAACATGCTATTATTTTTCCCATCATGAAAATCAAAACAAAACAATGCAATAGCAAAGGAAATCTTTTGACTTCACAGTCCTATTTAGGCACCTTCTCATTTCTCTTCTCTCTCTTACAGCAAAATTCCTTAAAACAGTTGTCTATATTCACTGTTTTCAATTAATCTCTTCCTATTTTTCTCTTGAATCTATACCAATCATGCTTTTATGTAAATGAATTAATGAAATAGGAGGAAGGGACAAAACTTTGGTAGACAACTACAGGAAGATGTTACATGTTTGATGGCTTTACATGTTTGATGGCTTGAGCTGAAAAGAGTTGGAGTTTTTTTTTTTTTTTTTTTTTTTTTTTTGGTGAGGGAGATTGGCCATGAGCTAACATCCATTGCCAGTCTTCCTCTTTTTGCTGAGGAAGATTGGCCCTGAGCCAACACCCATGCCCATCCTCCTCCACCTTGTACATGGGACACTGCCACAGCACTGCCCAGTGAGTGGCATGCAGGTCCGCGCCCAGGACCTGAACCCACAAACCCCAGGCTGCCAAAGAGGAGCTCATGAACTCAACCACTATGCCATTGGGCCGGCCCCTGAGTTGGGGTTTTTGAGAGAAAGAGAGTAGAAATTTTTTGGAAGAAGCAAGAGCAAAAGGAATATCTACTTTCCTTTCAGGCTCTGTGTTTTGTGGCATGTGGGACGGTCTCAGCCACCACTTGAGAGAGATGCAGGAGAAGCAGAGCCCTCATGAGAAAGCCAGCTTTTGGTTAAAGAGAGATGATAATTTGAATGTTCCGAGATTCATGTTCAGAATATTGGAGGTTTTGCTGATGGCAGGCCATGACTTTCTGAGGGCACAGTAAAAGAGGGTGAAGTTGGATGGTGGTGGGAAATGGGTTAGATTCAGAGACATATGGAAAAGAGTCAGGCTGCTGATGAATGATCCAGGAGAACTGAGTTTCTGTTTATGACTGAGGTAGATAGGGATGTAAGCCATGGTGGAATTGGTCCAGATGGTCTTTTAGAGGAAGGTGGGTATCACTTACTATAACTTCCTTTGGGGTGATTCATCTTTTCATGTGGCAGTAGCTGTGGGGATGGGAACAGGGGGCTAATAGTTCTGGTGTATATAAGAACATGAATTTAATAAAACACCAGTCTATGAGCCTGTTGTAAATTCAGTTGAAGATCATGTAAGGGCCAAGGGAATGCTCGATCTAACCAAGAGCCATGGAGCACTGGAAGCCTAACTTAAATGCAGGATAACTATGAAATTCATAGATGGTTGTGGGGAGTATCATGGATGGGGAAGCACATGGAGCTTGGCAGCCATCCATTAAATCCCGCTGAGGATGCTCATATGGCTTGGCGGTTGGGAGCACCTCCTTGCTCATCTTTAAGCTCTGCCACTTATTCCCTGGATGACATTTGCCTCTGTTTCCTCTGCAAAAAATGGAGCTCATAATAGAACTTAGCTTGTAGAATTATTATGAAAATATGAAATTGCGTGTTATACATACAAATGTATGTATAACAGTTAACAGAGTGCCAAGGAAATACTAAAAAATCTTAGATAGTTTATAATCATTGGGGAGCCACATCACTGCTCTCTGTTAGTGGGCTTAGTGGGATCATTACATCTTAGAATTGGAAAGAGCGTAAAGGTCTTTTAACTTAAGGAAATTTACTCAGTTCCAAAACGATGGGGACTTTTGTTTCATTTTATTTACATCTAAGTCATATATTTATTAGGAGCACAGTCTGAAATGTTTATTTTAGCCAAAATTTAGCATGCGATTTTTGTTGATTTAACAGTGTATGAGAAATGGAAGCTCCCTGAGAGCAAAGGTGTTGCTGGTTTTGTTCCCAAAGGCCTTGAACAGTGTCTGGCACACATAGTAAGTACTTAATAGTTTAATTCATTGTTTAATGAATGAGAGAATAAATATTCTTTGTGGTTTGATCACTGTGCTAATGTGGACAAGCTTTGGAGTAATTCCTTATCTAGGCAAGTATAATTTGAGCTATTGCATGATCACAGAGTCTATCCTTAATTATCCTGTGGGCAGTCAAGTAGCAAATTTGTGGCTTATCATGAGAAGAACTGAGCCCACCAAGGGGAAAAAAAAACCTCTACAAAAAACAATAATAGCAACAAAACTGATACTAATGACAATAGCTGACATAATTATATAGTCTAAAATATATATAAATTCCTTAATGTGTTCCAGCAGTGTTAAAAGTAGTTTATATTTATTAACTAAATTTTCACTGCAGTACTAGATTCTATTATCATAATCATATTCTCCACCATCATTGTCATAATTATCATCACCATCAGCTTCATCATCTTCATTTTACAGATGACTAGATCGAGGTACAACAAGGTTAAGTAAGTTTCCCCAGATCACCCAGCTAGTTTGTTGATTTGTGGCATAGTTATGATTTGAATCTTGGAATGCTGGCTCCCTTTTCCTTGCAATTGACCACAATATTGCACGTCCTCTCTGGTTCACGGTCTAGCATGCAGGAAGGACAATATCATTATATTTTTCTTCTTCATCCCTAATGGAGATAGTGAAAATAATAGCTACTGTTTATTGAGAGCTTTCTATGTATGAGACACAACACTAAATGAGTAATATATTATTTTTGGTCCTTACAAAAACTCTTCAACTTGGGAATTATTATCTTCCCTTCATCAGATAAGAAACTGAAACTAAGGAGGTCATAATTTCCTCAAGGTCACAGAATAAATTTATATAGCTCCAAAGGCAGAAATCTATCTGTGACACCTATCATAAAATGTTTATTAGTAGGAAATTTTTTTTCTTTGCAATTTGATGTAAATTAAATGTATGCCTACTTCATTAGTTATTTCATTCATTCTATAAATTTATACGAGCACTTACAATATGTTAGGAAATCCAAAAATAAAAAAGACCCAATCAAATATGGGAATTTAGTATATATTTGTTGTATTTCTTGCTGCCTAAATGCTGAACATCCCTTTTATTTGGGAAAAATTCCCCGCTAAATGATTCCTGGCAAGCGTTTACATTTTGCCTCTGATTACCAGAGCTGACGAAGCCTCCTCCCTCCCACCCCCCAGGCTGTTGGAGCTCAAGGATGTGGTCAAGGCTCTGGTCCCCAGAGCTAGGACATTGAGGAAGAGATGTGAAAATCAAGGAGTGGTTGAGAAATTATTCAAGAAGATGCAGTGGGGTTGAGAATCCACTTGGAGATTTGTACCCAGATTGCCTTCATCTTTCAACCTTGGCTGTGATTGCAGTTGGCTAGCTTCCTTAGGTCTTTGGCCCCGTTTTGAGACGGGTTCTCAAATTTCCTGTCCATCCTGTGAGTCATCTGATAGCCTTCAATAAATTCATTTTCCACTCAAGTTAGGTAAAGTGCTTTTTGATACTTGTACATAAAAAGTCTGACAGATGCAGGGAGGCAAGACATGGATAGAGTTAGAAAAAATAAACAATAATAACCAATTATGGGGGCCAGCCCGGTGGTGCAAGTGGTTAAGAGCGTGCACTCCGGGGCTGGCCCCGTGGCTTAGTGGTTAAGTGAGCGCGCTCCACTGCTGGCGACCCGGGTTCGGATCCCGGGCTCGCACCGACGCGCTGCTTCTCCGACCGTGCTGAGGCCGCGTCCCACATACAGCAACTAGAAGGATGTGCAGCTATGACACACAACTATCTACTGGGGCTTTGGGGGGAAAAAATAAATAAATAAAATCTTTAAAAAAAAAAAAAAAAAGAGCGTGCACTCCGCTGGGGTGGCCCGGGGTTAGCCAGTTTGGTTCTCGGGCACGCACCGACGCACTGCTTGCAGAGCCATGCTGTGGTGGCGTCCCATATAAAGTAGAGGAAGAGGAGCACGGATGTTAGCTCGTGGCCAATCTTCCTCAGCAAAAAGAGGAGGATTGGCATCAGATGTTAGCTCAGTGCTGATTTTCCTCACAAAAAAATAAAATAGAATAATAGCCAATTATGGCAAGAGCTAAAAGAAAAATATAAAGTGTTATAAACGTGCAGAACATGACAAGATAATTAGGATTAATGGAGTAGTTGACCCAGTTGATCTGAGAGTAGAATATTGAAAGATGGGTATGAGAAGGCAAGAGATGAGGAAATAGGCTTGGAGGAGCGGTGAGAAGCCCGTATTGGCTGGAGCATAAAATATGTAGAGAAAAATAAGGGCAAATGAGGTTATACTAGAAAGCATTCTCTCTAACCTTTAAGTATATGATCTTTCATTCATTCCTTTCAAGATTCTGCTATCTTTCTTCTTCATATTTTGAGTGTCTATCTTTACTGATAGAGATTCGTTACCCCAGTTTACAAATATTCTCTTGTCTCCCGTCACCTTGAAAAGACAAATATATACATTTCCATTATGTTTTCTTTTCTCTCAAGCTATTATCTATTTCTTTCGCCACTTAACATCTTTAAAGAACATGCTACATTTTCTTTCTCCATCTCATTCTTTTTTTGCTTCTGTTATTATTTTTTTTAAGAAACAATACGTAGATACTGCTAAATCTTCCCTGTTCCTTCTCCCTCCTTCCCCAGATGTAACCACTATCCTTAATTTCACGCATTTATATTTATATTATATAAATGACACATATGGACACATAAACAATATGTGCCTTTATTATCTGTATGTTTAATAGGTGTAATCATATGGTATGCATAATTTTGCTTTTTTTACTTAATATTTTTGAGATATATCATGTTTCCTTATGTAATAATTTAGTTCATTCATTTCAAATGCTAAATATTTTTGAGTTATATCATGTTTCCTTATGTAATAATTTAGTTTGTTCATTTCAACTGCTAAATATTTTTCTGCTGTCTGAAGAAACCGCTACTCACTTCTCAGTGTTTTGAAAATTGGCTTCCTCCTATAGTTATCACCTGAAATTGCTCTGTTAAAAGTCAACAAATCTAATAGATTTTTTTAAAAAATTCCTCATTTTTAACCCATTCTTACACTTTTTGCTGTTAATCACCCATTTTCCTTGAAATTCCCTCATCTCTTGACTTGGTGAAAATATACTTTTCTTGATATCTTTGTTTCTTCCCCCTTTTGTTGTGTAGATGTAGGTTTTTCAAAAAGGTCCATCTTTGATGTTCTTTTTTTCTCTCTCTTTTGGCAATCTCATTCGTTTCATGGCTTCCCTTCCCAAATGACTCTCAAATCTATATTTGGTTTGTTTCCAATTATCTGCTGGACATCGCCAGCTGGGTGTCATGCTTGACCTAAATTTGCACTTTTTCCTCTCAGATTTCTCTCTGAGAAATTTCCTCTCCCCTTCCTCTGCTTACTATTTAAGTGGCAGAGGCACCATCTTAACAGTCATTCAGACTCAAAATCTTGGAATGATTTATAAGTCTTTTGGGCCTCATCAGTTGCCAGGACCTGCAAATTACTGTTCCATTCATTCTGCCAAATTGGTTCCCACTGCCACTACCCTAGTTTAAACCCCATGACTTTTAGGCTTTTCACAATAGCATAGCTTGTTTCCCTGCTTCTAAGTGTCTTTCCGCTTCCTAGGCATCGTCTATCCTGCTTGATTAATTTTCCTAAAGCACAATTCTGTTCCAAATATTTCCCTGTTTGAAAGCTTTTAACAGCTCTACATTGCCTATAAAATAAAGTCCAAGCTCTTTAAGCTGGAATTCATGCTCATCCACAAATTGATTTGTTTACCCCTCCAAACTTATTTATCACTTCTCCATTTAATATGCCACATATGCCTATCAAATGGGACATCTTATTGTTTCCGTATTTGTCTGTATAGTCTAGGTTAAAGTGTAGTAACAAACTACTCCAAAATTTCAGTGTCTTAAAATAACAAAGGTTTATTTCTCACCTCTGTTAGGTAGTCATTTTAGGTCAGCCAAGATGTTTTGTGTTCATTACAGTCACTCAAAGACCCAACCTAAGGAAGTAGCCACTTTCTTAAATGTTGCTGGTCTCTATGTCATAGAAAGAGCTTTAGAGGGTCTCACACTAGCAATTAAATATTATGGCACAGAAATGACAAATGTCACTTCAGCTTACAACTCACTGGCCAGAATTAGTCATTCGGCTCTAACTAACCATAGGAGAAGCTAGGAAATGCAAACCTACCATGTGGCACAGGGAGAAGAAAACCAGATTTTGGTGAACAGCACTAATGACCACCACAGTTCTCAATAGCCATTTCCATCATTTTCCCCCTGTAGACCATTGCTCATGGAACTCAAAATATTTATCATTCTCTTCTTCCCTTGTTCAGATCCTGCTTGTCCTTAATTCCTAACACAGCTATCATCTCTTCAATGAATTCTTTCCTAATCTTTCCAGACAGATATATTCTCCCTCTGCTCTAATTTCTCCTAGCTCTTTATTTTTTTTCTCTATTATTATACATTTAGATCCTAAAGGGCAATAAGCATGTTTTACTCACCCATGTGATTTTTTTCAATTAATATATAAATTTAGTCACAGTATATTCTTTTCACTTAAAGGTGCAGGTCTTTTTGGCTGGCTTCTTTTATTACCTATTTATTGGGAGATGTTTTATTCTTCATATTATATGTAAGGTTGGAGATATATTAAAAATATATATTTACGTGTGTGACATATATCTATTTATATATCTTCTGTATATATACATATAGTTAGCAGCTCCTAGCTATGTTAAAAATATAGAGTAAATTAATTATGAATCTGCCTTATTCTCACTCATTTCACTCTGAAATTGATGGCACTGCTATTATAACTCTTTTCACTCTTCTTTTTTGATAAATGGTGTGTTTGACCATTGCCCTTTGGTAGCAGTGAGATAGATAGTCTAGAGATCATTTGTAAGTGAAATATTTTAAAGAATGTCCATAAAAGAAAAGTGACAAGAGGAAAGTTAAACTAGTAAAATCCTGTCCTTCTGTCCTTCCTTCCTTCCTCTTTCCTTTACCAAAAATTTATTGGACACTTGTTCTGAATCTGGTACTATGGTAAGATACAATGTTGGCTTAGGCACAGACACATACAACCTCCCTCTAATAATTGACCTGGAAATCACTATTTCCCCAACTATACACCTGGCCAATGTCCACCCAGGTTTTAAATCTCAGCTTAGATGTTTTATTCTCTGGAAAGCTTTCCGTGATTTCTCCAGTTTAATCTAGCACTTTAATAGTACTATGGAGGGAGTAATTAATTATTTTTGAAGAAAACGCTCAGAGAAGGTTTTACAGAGAAGATGATTGAAAAAAGTCTGAAGGATGAGTAGGCGTTCACCAAGAAAAGCAAGAATGAAGGAAATTGTGCTCATCTAAAGGTGCCAAATGATTTGTTGAGCATAGGAATCTATGACTATATTAGTATTACTGGAGCATATTATAAAAAATGTTATGGAAAAAGAGGATGGCAAGTGTGTAGGAATCCAATTCTGAAGGATTTGTATGCCATGCTATGCAGAACCTCTAAAGGGTTTCAAGAAGTGAAATGACGGGATCAGATTTACTTTTTAGAAATATTACGTTGCTTAAGTATGGAGAATGATCTTAAGGCAAATGATATTAAAGTCAGGAAAATTATTAAAAGGCATTTCCAAAGCTTAAGAAAAAGATAATTAGATTTTAAAGTAACATGGGAGAAATACAGAAGAAAGAAATACTTTAGAAGTAACATGGAAAAAAATACAGAAGAAGGAAATAGATATTTAGGTGAAAAAAAAGACGACAGACATTTAGGAGCAAAAAGAGAAAATATATGGTGATAGCCTGCTTGTAGTGGGCAAGGAAGAAGAAGAAATTGAGAATATCATTTAGTTTTCTGACTGTGATGACTGAATGGCTGAAGACCACAATGGAGGTAGACAGGACAGGAGGTAAAGCAGGTTTTGAAGTTGACTTAGTTATACTGAGAACCCCAATTTTCTCTCTGAAGAGAGGATTGACGTTTACTGTGGAGGATCAAAACAAGAGTTGGCTAGGGATTTTGAGTGGAGTGACACATGTTCTGAAATAGCACTGAGGGAAATGGGAGTGGGAGCAGAGAGAAGACAAGTAAAACCTTTATGAGCAATGGAGAGAGGCAAGCTGCAGTTGAAGGGTATAACCCTTCTGTAGCCCCAGTCCACAGAGTTGTATTACTTTTTTCAACCAAACTCAGCCTCAGAGTACAAGGGTGGACAATTTGCATGATTGATCCAGGGTGAAAAGATGTGACGGTAGGATGTGGTTGCAAAGGAGTTGAGAGTCTTTGTGAATCTATGTAGGGAAGGAAATTAGGCAATTAAGGAATAACACGGTATCAAGAAGGGTTCTAATGACTCTACAAAGTAGGAGGGCAGGTGCAAAGAAAGTGGTTCAGAAGGGAGGCAGAAAGTCAAGGTGTAGTCAAAGAGCGGGAGAGCAGAATTTCTGATTTCTAAAGTGGGGAGAAGTTGTAGTTCCTGATGAAGTCCAGGAGGAGCCGTGAAAATGAGCTAGGGCAGAAGAGTGAAGGTCAGGAATTCCTCCGGAATTGAAGGGATTGTTGATGGATGTGAAAGGGTATTGGAGAGTTCTTCCATATGGACGTTGAAGTTGTTCAGGATAATAACGAGCATTTAGGCAGAAAGAAGCTGTGTTCCAGGTGACAACCTCGGTGAATATGGGACCTGTAACCTGGTGACCAACAGACGACATATATAAGGATACAAGGAGGGTATGTTTTGTGAACAAGGAAACTGACCTTTGGTGTAGGAGGATTTTATTTTGGACTACAGTGTGAGCATAAAGAGGTCTTTTAGGAGAAACTTGAACTTTCTTGAACAGAATGGTCAAAATGAGGAAGGGGATGGAGGATGGAGGGAGTTCGTCACTCCCCCAGTTGCATGATACTGAGGTGTAAGAGAATGAAAGATCTTTACTCAAGAGTGCTGGAAGAAAAGTATTGCCTTTGGGGAAAAGCCAATTTTTAATTGGAGCAAGGAGGTAGAGGGAACATTTTCAGTTCTGTAAAGAGGTTGAAGATGTCATATTTATGTCCTGAGGTTTGTTCAAAGAAGAAGAGGGATTGGGAAGGTGAAAGAAAGAATGGAGCAGATGTCATATAAATGGCCAAAGATGGCCCCTGTGGCTCCCATGTTGTTGACTTCTTTATAGCGGGTTAGGACCATTAGCCCAGTCTGCTGGCACCAAGCTCAAATTCTTACACATCTAATTGCTTTAAATATAGCCCAAATAAGCATGTTTTTAGCCACTTAGAATTTGCCTACTTTACATATCCTGTGAAACTGCACCCAAAGTCTGCTACCCATAGATAAGACAAACCCTGCAGCTATAAAGGACTCCAACCTGCTGCTGCCCTTAGAAGCTCTCTGACCAAGAGACTCCTCACTTTGCTGTTGCATGACATCACCTTGACATGCAAGCCACCTTTCTGGTTTCCCCTTCTCCTCTGGGAGGTCCCTTGACCTATTCCTCTTCTGGATGGTGGATTTGTGTCACTGACTCTGGAAGGTCTCTTGATGGGAGACTTCCCCCTTGTACAACTCTGTCCAAGCACCACTCATTAAAGCTTGATGTGTTACTGCTTCTCATGATCTTGCTTCTTTCTTGATCAAGCTACAAATCCTTGAACTTTCCATGGCAGAGAGAACAGAGCAAAGAGCCTGAGTGATGGTAGTCAATTACATGGATGTAATTGACTGACTTTAAGCTTCCAAACTTCAGGGACTAGTTATTCTGATGCTAGACCTTTAGGGGCAAAAGATGGGTAGAAATCTATAGGGGCTTCTTTCTGGTACTAGGTGCTATAAAATATGAACACTAAATCAATTTAACCAAGGAAAACATGAGGTAACTGATATAGGGATGTCTTAACTCTGTTTAGAGAAATGAAAGATAATTATGGGGGAAAAGATTATAATTAGCACTATACCTTTCAACCAAATTGATATGTTCCTAAAAACTTTCATAAAAATTTATGTGTTGTAATATATCACATTTTATAAACAATAAATTTATGTAGTCTTTCACGTGCACTGGGGAAAACTGTATAGTTTTAGGAATCCTATGAGGTATTCTTGTGCAAAATAAAGGCTATTTTATTTATTTAAAACAAGGGATGTAGGGAAGTTTTTAATTAATACATGGATATCAAGTGGTAATACAGCAAATGTAAAAGTGCATTCAAATAGAACTTAGTATTTGTATTAGTTTCCTATTGCCGCTGTAACAAATGGCCGGAAACTGAGTGGATTAAAAAACTGATTTATTCTCTCACAGTTCTGGAGGTCAGAAATTTAAAATGGGTATCACAGGCTAATATAAAGGTGTTGGCAGACCTGTGTTCTTTCTGGAAGTTCTAGGGGCAAATTGACTTCCTTGCCTTTTCCAGCTTCTTGAAGCCATCTGCATCTTTGGCTCATGGCCCCTTCAAAGTGCATCACTTCCACCTCTGCTTCCATTCTCACATCTTCTCTCTATGACTTTGACTCTCTTTCATCCTTCCAATGAGAGCTCTGCTGTTTACATTGGGCTCACGTGTATAAATCAGAATAATCTTCCCTTCTCAAGATCCTTAATAACATCTGCAAAATCCTTTTTGCCATATAAATTAACATATTCATAGGTTCCAGGGATTAGGATGTGAACATCGTTGCAGGGGCCATTATTCTGTCTACTATAGTATGGAATGCCCATTTTGAAGATCAAAGTCCTTTGGGATAAAGGTACATATTAGTAAGTTAAAGTTTTCAATGTTTTTTTCATAACGAAATACTTAAAAAAAGAATGATCATTAAAGTTTGACTTGAAGATTTCATAATGATTATTGTCTGAATCTCAAAACACTGCCCAGGAATATCTGCACCATTTTATACCACTGAATCTTACTCATTGTATAACAGATCATATGGCTGCTTAAGTGAGAGGTGAGTAAATGGATTTAGTTAAAATAAGAGCCAATTTGATCCTTTGTACAAAATGTTTCTTTAATTCTTATGGTTCTCTTTGAAAGGATTTTTATTTTCAAACTTTCAACAAGAATTGTTGGGTATATTTGGGACTCAAAAGTTCATTTAGAAATAAAATTTATAAAATCATGCTAACCTAAGAATATGGGTTGAAGTGTTTGCATGTGTGTATATGTGTATTCATCTGTGTATTGTATTTATGTAAATATGTGAGTGTATGGTTGTGGTGGGTAAATATGTGTCAAGGGGACTTTATAAAGATATTTCCCAATCCATTTAAAATAGGAAGAACTAGAATTCTCCAGGCTGGAATTGACTCTCATAAGATTTGCAGCCTGATTAGTGTCCTTTTATAACTGCAAGTGTGCCAATTATATTCCAGTCGGTGCTGGTGTGTTTCCTTTGGGTTTGAAACTTCTATTGTGTTAACAGAGAGCTAGCCAATCTGACCCTATAGGGGACGTAAATAATGCCTTGCATCATGTGGGTTCCCCAGATAGTCAGCAAGTCATTCTGAGATGACAGCTGAGAGCTGACAAGGCTTTGTGTTGACCAGGTGAGGTGAATTTAGCTAGGGCAAGAAGGGATGAGTATGGACAGCACCAGGTCCAGGGCAGAAAGTACAGCTGACCTTCATTTAGGTTCTGAATGTCCCCCTGAACTGAAAAAAATCTCATAAATCCTGGCATGGAATTCTACAATATAACACTAGTTGTTTAACCAAAATCAGAAATATTAACCTATTGTGTGATCCTGATCAATACTCTCTGGTTCAATGTGGTGAAATAGCAGCAAAACCATAAAAACTCAGCTTCTTTGTTGTGTATTTTAAATTGATACTCAAAAATATGGTCGTGTTATGATTGTCTGCTAAACTTTCCTAAACTAATGTGGTCCCTGAATTTAATTTAGATTTTAAAACTTTGTTGTATTAAATTTTTTAATAGGAAAAATATCTATTTGTTGAAGAAAATATGTGGATAGGTCAACGTAAAGGCTTCTATCATGCTTTTTGAAAGTTTAATTCTTTGTCAATCATGTGCCATTCTTCCTAAGAATAGAATACTAATAATTTCTGCCTGCAGAGAATCATGAAGACTTGGTAGTTAATGAAAACTACCTATGAAAAAGAACTAAAATCCAACACTTTCTGCTATCTAATTATCTCAGCATAATTAACTGTTTGCTAGATTTAGCACCCAAATCCTTTTTTCCAAACTGAAATTTCATAATCCTTTTGATTACACAAACATGATAGTCTATCATATATGTGAACTAGAGAGAGCACATAAGGAATAATCAGGTTCACCTGGGTTTCTTTCTTTCTTTTTAACTTCATCTCCACCCTCTAAGCTTCGCATGCAAATTTAAAATATTGCTTCTCTTCAGACAATCACACCATCATTATTTCTCCCTTCTCTCTGAAATGCAACCTCTAAGATATGTCTAAATAAAAACAAAGAAATCACACATTTGAAGATAATTAGTGCTTTTGCTTGAGAAAGATTTATCCGTTCTCAAGACGTTTCTATGTCCATAGCAATCTGTGTTAATCATTTGGGTATCTCCAAACACTTGATGGGAGGTTTACATTTTACCCCCAAAAGTATTGCTTCCTAATTCATTAGAAATTTTTAAAGTTTCAGGGAGCAAGAGAACAAATAGTCCAACATACTTTCTTCTTGACCACTAAGGCAAGTATGACGAAAGTCATAGAAAAGGCCAGTAAATGAGAAAAATGCAAATGTTCATCATATCCCATTGCTGTTTTGACACAGCAATTAGATTTGTGCAGAAAAGCAAGATTGTTCCAATTCTATTCTCCCAAACATAAGTCTTAAAAAAAGAGGTTACATTTGTGACTGTAGCTCGTGGAGCATCCAATCTGGCATCCTGAAAATCCATATGTAAGCCACACTTATATCTTAAACCTGTCAAACAAATAAATGTACAGAAGCAGTAATTTATGTACTTTATAGACTGTTTTGCCCTTTTAGAGCAAAAGCCTAATTTTCAAGTGTTGCTATTTTAACTTCTGGCAGTGCCTGGGAGCTAACTGAGGTTCAAAATGTGAATTTTACAAGTAAAATGTGATTCAAAAATTGATTTACCCTGTTCTCACTACATGTGAGACAGAGAAGAGAAATGCTGGGTGTTTGTGAGCTTCAGGCAAGGGGAAACATATTGCTGAGTACAGAAGCCACGCAAAACTTTGCGGGTTTTCAGCTTAGAAGTGAACTTGAGCCTTTCCCAGTTCAAGTTCTGTTTAGGGCCGGCAAAACATGACTTTCTGATTCAAAGAAATAAGGCTTAAAAAGGCTTATAAAACAGACTCACAGGCTTCTTGTACATCAAATAGCTCTTACACAATGGCATTTAGATGATTTAAGTGTAAATGAATCAAAGACATATGGATTGCATTTCCCTTGAAATACGCATGGGTTTTAAAATGAAGGGAAAACACACTTGCCAAAATCCTTTTTGGGTTGTGCTGCATCAAAAACATTTGGAAATGACTTTAAATGTTTGGAAGAACCCCAGACACCAGGTTCAGTCACCCCTGGAGATTAAATCAGTGTCCTTCATCCAATGATAACTAGGCCCCTGTTTTGCAAAGCTGGTTCTTAAAAGGTCAAGTCCTTAACCTGACACTCCTGAAAACTGACTTTCTTGATGTTTGAATTGCTAATTCAATGATAGGATCTTATTATGGAGTCATCCCCAGAGACTAGGAATCCATTTTGTGTTATTTAAGCCACCAGAAGTGCATTTCAATTTTACCCAATTTCTCAAATGTGGTTAAAAATTTAAGTTCTCTCTGTTCTGGAGGTAAAACATTAGTGATTCTAAAGATCCAGAAAGGAAATCAAGTTTTCAAGCTGAATGAAAGGGCTACATGATCAAGAAGATAAAATTGGAAAATTTGTTTGTTCTCGAAAATGTATTCCGGCACAAGTTCTGACATCACGTGGCTGTTAGCATACTTTAATTTAAAAAAAAAAGGAAAGAAGAAAGGAAGGAAACTGAATGGTAAAATGTCTTTGGAGATGAAAAGAGAGATTGTGAGTGAAATACAGAAATAATTTGGGTTTAACGGAAATGAGTAGTTTCATGAAAATAGCTAAGCAGAAATGAGAGCAAAATCCTAAGTACAACAAACTTAAAAAGGCTGCTGCACGGGAAGGTGATGTGCTGAAATGAGTGAAACATGGGTTGGTACCAGTGGTAAACAAAACATCAAAAGAACTACAAGGGCGCTAAACTATTGGAAGAAAATGTGTTAGATGATGAAATCAAGAAAAAAGAAAAAATATAGGAAAACACCTACACTGAGTGAAGGGCTACAAAGGCACTTAATAGCCAAGGGAAGAATAAGAAAAGACCATCAAATACATGTGAGGGGCTGTTATTTAAGTCTGTGCAGCCGAACAGCTTATATTAAAATACTAGATCCAATTTCTCATGCAGTTCTGATGTGAGAGGAAACAGCTTTCAAAATTGTTTAATGACCTCCTGATAGGAAGGTTAACAGGATTATCATGCAGTTCACCGGAGGATGGACAGCAACTCTCAGCGTGTCCCTCACTCAATGCGTAATTCCAATATTCTCCTTTACAGGGAAGTGTAAAATCATTGTGCTACTCAAAGGCATTAGCTGGAAAGTTGGGATGCTTTTAATGAGGGGGGTTCGGCATAAAAGGGAAATACGGAAGGGAAGAAAATGGGTACTGAAACCTGAGCTCTTTTAGCTTAATTCTGCCCTACCTAACTATGGGGGTGTCTGGGGGCCGACCCTCTCTTGAGCTTTCCGTTTGCTGTGGTCTGCTCTCACTTCTGACTGGGCTGCTTGCATCCTGGGTAACTAGTGTGGCATTCTCTGCCTCTGACATGTTACTGCTCCTCTGTTCTGCTCTCCAACCATTTTCTCGTTAAAGTGGGGAAATATTCCCCCCTTCCCTTCTGTTATGCGGACCACAAAGCATACTGCTTTGCATTGTCAGTGTCCTGTGCAGACTCTAATGAGAAGGGCCTCCCTCTGATAGTGGTGGCCTTAGTACCAGCTGGGTGTGAGAGAGTCCGGATGAGGAAGGAGGGAAGCAGTTCAGAGAATACTCTGAGCAATGCTCATCAGTCACAGAATAACACAAATCATTCCTTTTGTTTTTTGTTGACTCGTTTTTGCCGTAGACTTGGATTCTCTGACTTTTGAGAAACTGTATTAGTCAGGGTAATTAGTGCCAGATGCTATAACAAAGAATCCTAGAATCTTAGTGACTTTACCCAATGAAGGTTTTTCTTCTGGCTAATATCACAGTCTGTGTGGCAGGCAGCTTCCCATTCCATGATTCTGGAATCCTAATTCTTCCATGTTGTGGTGGGATCAGCTTCTAGGGCCTCTTCAGAGTCCACTGCTGTGTCATCTGTATTTAGCTAGCTGAGCAGCAAAGAGAGAAGAAGATCACATGATGCATTTTATGGCCATGACTAGAAGTGGTGAACATTACTTCTATGGCATAGTACCAGTCTAATTGCGAAGGATGCTGGGAAATGTGGCTTTCCTGAGTGCCCAAGAAGAAGAAACGTGATGGGTGAGGTTTTAGCCAGTCTCTGCCACATTGATCAAGAGGTTTTTCCATCCCTAATGCAAATTAATCCTTGGTGGGTCTGTCTTCCCAGCCTTTGCCATATTTTCAGGTATGTCTGAATTCATGAACATTATTTAGCGTGGAAACTCAGATTATTTAAATATGCATAGCTAATAAATGACAGAACTGGACTGTAACTCAAATTTGCCTGAATATCAAGTTATGTTCTCTCCCTAAATTTTATACTTTGGGGAGTAGCAATAGGGATAAGATCAGATGGGAAGGAATCTGACTCCTTTTCTTTGTACCCCTGGAATCCTCAGAGATACCAGAACCCCACTGGCATAAAAAATTTGGTATAGATGGTACTGTAGCTAAGGTAGTTAAGGGTAATCCTTACAGAGGAATCCCTGAGGTTGATATTGTCTCATAGTGGCAGGGGAAAGCGTGAACACTCAGCCCTGTCCTCCAAATTGGGCACAGTAAGATGGCCATGACAAACGACCTCAGAAAATCTCTTTATCTTTCTTTTGACCAGAAAGCTGAAGCAAAAAGTCAAGAGAAGGCCATTGAGAAGGAAAGACAATATAATATATAAGATTGAGCCTGGATTTTAGTGTTGCTCTTAAATTGTATCTTTGCTTTTTAGCAGCTGTGTGGGTGTGGATGCATTACTTAACCTAACACAGCCTCAGTTTTTTTGTTAGAAAAATGAGGGTAGTGAAACTTAACTCCCAAGATAGTAAGAATTAAAGAAATTAACAAGGGTACTATGCCTAACAAATAGGAGGCATTGCAACTAAGGTCGACTCTGTTTTCCCTTTTTATTAATTCTCTTTCTTTCATAAATGTGGCATCACAGGGAGGCATCACAGTGGAAAGACAATTCTCTCGGATGCTATGGAAAATTGATGAGGAAAAATGGTAAACTCATTAATGTATTCATTTATTTATTCATTAAAAAATATTAATCCATTTCTTCATTCAGTTATCCATCCATCAATGGTTTATTCATTCTTTCATACATTTATCAAATATATACTCACTATTTGAAAAATATCATAGTGATCGTTGGGGAAATCCAAAAGGATAGCATGAACCTTGCTGTCAAGGTTGGCGTTTTCTGGTAGAGGAGACAGGCATGTGTACAAGTCATGGAAATTACAAGGTGGAGCATGATAAGTGACATAGACATTTTTAAATTAATTACTATGGCATTACAAGAGGGAAGATAGAGCACGGGATGTGAAAAGTATAAGAGAATCAGTAGCATTTGTGTTGGGACTTGAAGAGTGGTGGCTCTGGGATTTTCAAATAACAGGAGTTTTGGAGCAACAATCTGATAGGCAGAAGCAAGGGTATTTCTTTTGAAGCTATGCTTGCCAAAGAAAAACACCAAATTTCCTTAGAAAGTTTATTACAAATCAGTATGAGAACTCAATTTTTAAAGATGCTTTTTTTCAAACTTTTCTTATAAAAATTACAAAAATGTTTAAAATCTTATAAAATGTTTCTTTTGTCTTTTTACTTATTTGCCAAAAAGTTAATAATAATTATTATTTTTAATTAAGTTGCTTATGGGGCTGTATTAATCAGCTTGTGCTGCCATAACAAAATACCATAGACTGGGTGGCTTAAGCAACAGAAATCGTTTTTCTCACAGTTTGGACCCTTGAAGATCAGGGTGCCAGCATGGTTGGGTTCTGGTGAGAGCTCTCATCCTGGCTTGCGGACAACGGAGAAAGAGCTCTGATGTCTCTTCCTCTTCTTATAAGGGCACCAGTTCTACTGTATCATGGCTCCACCCTTATGATCTCAGTTAGCCTTACATTGGGAGTTAGGGCTTTAACATATGAACTTTAGGGGGACACAGTTCAGTCCCTAGCAGGAGCTGACAATAGCTTACCTCTTGGTGCTCTCTCTACCTTGAAACACAAGTATGATTCCATCTGAAAACAGATCGGAGGGGTCACGGGAGCTGCGTGACCTGCTTGACCCAATAAAGTTTCAGAGTTAAAAAACAAAAACAAAAACAAAAAAAACTCAAATGTACAATTCCAGGATGATCTGCATATTTGTCAAAGGCAATATCTATTTGAAAGAGTAAAGTCATTGACTCTATTCCTCCCTTTTAGGTAGACCAATGAAGACTCTCTTAAAAATAAAAATATAAATTTTATCATTTTCCAATTTCTGGTTTTATAGAAAATCCACACAAGTTTTTATAGGTTGGTAAACATTTTTACAGCTGTGTTAGATTTTGTTTTTTCTTGTAGGTATTAGAGATTTTTCAGCCTGTACAATTTAATCATGATTAATGGCATGTTCTCAAAAACCCACATGCATGGCTTGTAGCAATAAAAATAATCGCTATTAGTTGACTAAGGAGGTAGGAACAATCTGACCTTTTACAAGAAGTTGAGAGTTAATTTCAAAGAGGTGCCCCCCTTCCAAATAAACCACCTGTTTGGTATAAAACTGTTGCCAATAAATATGGAATGGGATTCCAATTCTTTTCTTGTTTAACTTATGTATCATGGCTAAGATTCTGCTCCGTAATTCACATTCAGTTCTCACTCTACGTGTTTTGTGTTGAATACAGCTACATTGTGCTATAAAAAGAGAATTTGGACAGGATATCTGTTGCTGTTAGACTGTTTGTTTTTGTGTCCCCTCAGTCAGAACCACCCCTTGGGAAATGTTGGCCCTTGGGAGACCACATGGTGTGCTCTTTTTCCTCCACTCTGGCATCTTCATGCAACTGAAAGGATGTTCAGCTGAACAGTGATGACGCTGGAAAAGGAAGAGAAATCACAGATGGCCAAATGCAGCTTAGGATGTGTATGTGGAAGGGGGGACAGGACCGAGAGGGCACTTTGTGAGAATTAGGAAGAAGTTACTACTTCTCCCAGGTGGACACAGCCAACCCCATGCCAGTGTACACAGTCTGGCAAACAGAGTGCAGGCTGGATGTCAGCTCCCACTGCCTCTTTAGGTGAGCAGCTGTCTACAGTGATCTCAGGCAGGGTCAAGTCGAGGCCTAAATTGAGGCATCATCTTTTAGCAATATCTGCTCTTGTACTTTGCACATAGTAAGTAGCTTGAAGATGATGGTTATGACAGAACAGTTTAATCATCATTATGTTTGAACAGTACCCAATCCTTTGCAGAAGACCGTATCCCAGAATGAGTTTACACATCCAGATTCTAAAGGTTTTCTATTAATCTGGCAGAAAAGCATTTGTGAGTAGCGTAGTCAATTTGTAAATTCTTCTCTTGAATAGAGTGAACAATAATCTCAAAAAAATGTGGTGTTATTTAGTCCATTTTCTGATCTGTCCAGGTAAATTTGGATTTGGGATCATCTACATTGTTGTGTGAAAAAAAATGTTTTTCACTTTCTCAAGTCAGTTCAATAAGCCTGTGTGCAAAGCCAGAGGCTAAGATTACCAGTGTAGACTCCTTTGCTCTTAGAAAATTCTTCAACAGCTGTGGGGGGAGTTGCAATGTGTGCTTAAAGGAAAACACAGCAGTTTCCTCCTCAGGTGCAGGACTGGCTACATAATTTTCAGGGTCCCGGTACAGAATGATAATGCGGGGACTGGACAGGTGAGGAAGTCCATCTCCCCTTCCCACCTGCAAATGATAACCTTCAAGGGATCGTGACCTCTGTGCTGGGACACACTTAGTACCTGGGTCTGAGGTGGACAAGAAGTCCCCTCCCAATCCTTGCAGAACAGCCCAGGGTCCTTCCAGCCAGGGGAAGGGAGGGCCACCCACTTGCCCCACCCAGAGACGTGGTGGATCTCATTTCAACAGGTCTGAAAGGGAGGAAAAGGCAATACGGATAGAGGCTACTGCCTGAGGGAAAAGCACAGTGTGAAAGCCCAGCTTGTTTGGGGCACGCTGGTCAGTGGAGGGCTCTGCTGGTTGGGAAGCAGATGGTGGGGGTGAGTGGAGATAAGTCTAGGATGACATTCCTTCATTCAGTGATCATTTGTTAAGTGCCTACTGTGTCTCAGGCCCTGTGCTAAATGCTGCTGATATAATGTTGAGCAAAATCAGATGGGTTCTTTATTCCTGTGGGATTTATAGCTAATGAAAACATTAGGGTCAGACTGAGGAGCTTCTTGACTGTCATTTGCATTTAGGGTTTCTCTGTGGACCTGAAAATATCTCAAGTCAGAAACATTTATCTTCTGTCTCCTGCAACCTCCACTACCGCCACCCATAAGTTTAAATTATTTCTTTTTCTACATTGTGTTTATTACTATTTGGCCCTATCTCTCTGGTGCTAAGGAATCATGTATTTTTTTTTATTTATTTTTTACTCTTTTCCACTCTTTATTGTGAGTAATAGTGAAGACAGGAATGTGTTACTGAGGAAATCTTTGCCAGAAGATCACTTGTTTGGTTGATTGGAATTCAAAGCCTATTACCCACTGTTAAACTTTGCTAGCCAGCCCCTAGGAACATATTTAGCCCATATGTACCTGCAATAAATACTATAGAATATAACTACCACATGGGAGAATGTTTCTATGGGAAAACTCACTCAAGAAATTCTGAGAAAATAAAATTTGTGACTTACTAGGAGCAGGGCTCTCCTGGTATAATGAGAGAAGGGTCTCTCTTTTTGATCAGTTTCCACAACATGTCAGGCTTGCTCTCTGAAGTGCAGAGCAGGAGGTAAGATTAACCCTGAGGTTTGGATGTGGGAGGAGTGAAAGACAGAAGGAGGGATACATAAGGCAGTGGAGGAGCCAGCAGGCAGAACAGGCTTGGTGGGGGTGAGGGTACAGCAGTGGGAGACTATGGACAACCAGAAGACAGTGGGTACTCGAAGCACGACAGAAGTAAGGACCGAGAAACTGGGAAGAGAGGTGGAAATTAGGAGGAAGAGGGCCAACTTGGTCTTATTTCCCATGCTGGCAGTACTAACATTCTGCCCCACTATGGAAAGCCATTTTGGAACCACAGCCATTGGGTAACAGAGTATAAAAGAACATAGGATTAACAGTCTGCAGGCAGGGGGCAAACCCCGTTTCTCCCATTTACCAGTTTTGTGGCCTTGGGTAAGCTACTTCACTTCTCTGAGTTCTGGCTCCCTTATCTACAAATGGGGTGACACTAATGGCCCCCGACTTACACGGTTATTTTAAAGAATAAATGAGGCTAGACCCAGATACTAAATAAATGTGTGTGGAATATAGAATATAAGCTCCACACAAGTAGAGAATTTGTCTTGTTCGCTGCTAAATTCCCAGGGCTTCAAGTAGTTCCTGGCACTCTGCAGGAGCTAAATAAATATATATAAAATTATTGAATAAATAGGAAGAGATTTGTAAGTGGAGTGGCATTTTAAAATTCCTAATCCATGAGTTGTTTGCCACTGATTAAACTACCCTAATGGTTACAAGAAGTGAAGATTCTAGAAGAGTGAAGTTGTCTGCATTCAAGTCCCAACTCTGGCACTCATCATCTCTGTAACCATCGGAAAATTTTGGCCTCAGTTTCTTTTGCCATGAAATTGGGGTAATTGTAGTATTCACTTCCTAGGGTTATTGTGAAGACGAGATGAGATAATGCAAAGCATTTTGTGTCTGGCACATGGTGAGTGCTCAGTAAATGTTAGGCGTGATGATGATGATGGTGATCATGACTTTGCTGTTGAGGGCGGTTCTCAGCCCTACAGGTAGGTTTCATTTACCCAGAGACAGAATCACCCTATGCCTCTGCCAAAGCTGGAGCAAGACGCGAGTGCTCTCTTCGTGAATCTTCTCTAGCCATCTTGGAAGGGTGTGTGTGGCCCCGAGTCTGGCAGGGACAGAGCTGAGCAGAGCTGTTCACAGCAAATCTGCGATGATGATCTTCTCATCTGTCTTCTAAGCTGTGGGCGGCTCCTTCTTTGGGAAACAAGTTATAATCAGAACTTGGAACAAGCTATCCTCCAAACAATGCTCTCCTTGCCTTTTCTGCCATTTAATTAATGCCAGTATAATTTTGTAGAAAGTATATAAATATGACATGCATATTTGTACCTATATTTTCCTGTGAGGCTTGCCACGAGGTACATAGTCATGTAAATCATATCCTTCTGGTAAATATCTCTGGCCTGAATACTTAACATTATTTTTTATGGCCACATGTGGGAAACTTAGCAAGTAGATGGATATAACCTTCAACTTATCATTGACTAGAACCAAAAGGTGAACCTTCTATTTCTTCCAGATTATATTTTGCAGTGGGGATTTAGGTAGATTTCAGCTGATAGCACTCAAGATCCCTTTTGCTAATGCTTTCCTCCAGTTCTTGTCAGCCCAACTCCAGAAACAGACAGCATCTATGGACTGCCAACTGAAGGTGATGGGGACCTGATCCATGCATGCTGTTGTTAACTTCATTGTTAGAGAATACAAAATTAATTCAGGCCGTGATTTAAATGTACTCCTGCAAATCCTGAAAGAGTTGTATCATAACCCTGCAGGTTTCGCGGTTTTGCAAGGACCAGGGGCATGTAGTTGGGTGACTTTGCTGAGCTTTTCTGCAACTTCACTTGCACTGTGTCTTGAGCATGTGCACCAACGAGCTGATTTTATTAGAAGTAACTTTGAAGAACTAGTAGAAAAGCTTTTTCTTTTTACCAAACATGGATTTAAACAATTACACAGAAATCAGCATTGTCAAGTCACATGAAGTGCAATTATAAGCAGAAGGCTTGAAACGTGTTTTTGCTTAAAGCCTTTATTTGATTTAGCAAAAACAACAGCAATCAATTGTATTCAAAAGCACTTTTGATCCCTCTGCAACAGTGTTATTACCAAGAGCAGGGGCTACATAATGTCGCTCCTTTTTCCTTTGGGTCAATTTTCTGTAGGCTTCCAGAAGCATCCAAATCTGTGTTTATAATTCTGGAGACAAAAGATTGTTCAGACTCTAGTGCCTGACACTTGGAACTTGGTATTATTAGACAATGATTGTAGCACTGACTTTACATTTCTATTTTCTTGAAATCTTCTGTGGAAATAACAGAATATCAGAGATTAAAATGCAAAAACCTGTCATTAAAATATTTAACCCAAACATCCCTGTTCCGTCTTCCTCCTGAAATTTTCAGATTTGTTTTCATCTTTTCCCTTTATTCTCCTCAAAATAATATTTTTAACATTTTGAAACCTTAGGCAATCAATGCCTACAATCAAGACTCAATAGGAATATAAACGATGATAACAGGGCAGGAAGTTGAGGACCACATCTTTGGCTCAAAGTTCTCCATAAGAATAAGTCTTGAATGGCTATAACTGTATCTGATTTTTTTCTGATGTTGTCCTGTCATATAAGATCTAGTACTTCATTGATTCTTCCTCATCCTTTTGCTAAATTACCACCCCAGACATAGTTGACTTTCAATATTCTCCAAAACCTTTGTTTAATATAAAATCACATTTAGGATCTATATGACAGAGGATATGTGCCGGTTACAAAACGATCATTTTGATTTTATATTTTCAACAACCCCATCAGGTAGTCAAGGGAAGTGGAAGAGAGCCTCTGTTTTAAATGTGACAACATTGAGATGTGGACAGGGTTAAATGGCTTGCTCGTGGTTACCTAGTCAGTGACATGGCAGCTAGGGGGATTCAGGCCTCTTGATCCCTTATGTACAAGATTCTCTTTGCTGCCCTGCACAAAATGTTAACTGTCAGGTTAGACAAACCTCTAAGTAGAGGGTTGGCCAATTTTGTGATGAGACAGCTATAGGTAGCAAAGGATACTTGTTCCCTTAAGTTTATTATGGCAGTCCTGGACAGCTAGCTCCCTGGACACTTTGTTGAATTAGTCTTAAGGTGTAATGGTGATTTTGGGCATGCTAGAATATAGCATCAGAGACCTGGGGAGGTCCAGGTAGTGGACTGGAATAGCTGTAGCTATTAAATATCTAGGTCATCCTTTATAGAGGGTTGTAATACATCCTCTAGCTTCTGATTTCAGTGCTGACAGGAAGGAAAAAAAATCCATCTTGCTAAAATGTAGTCAGACAGCAGTTTGTCTTTCCAAAACATTATTAGGTATTATTACAGAATGTGAACACCTTTCATTCCTGACAAACAGGAAATGTATGCTGCACTACTGGTATGTCAATCAGAGTGATAGCATCAATTTTATGGTTTTTAATTCATCCCCACCTCCTGCCGAGCATTTTGCTCATCCCAAATTATGAATCTTAAAAGGTACGTGATTAAGAGGGAAAAAAATATGTCTCTGCCTGACTGAACTCCTGTGTGAAGAGCTTGGAGGCAGATATTTAAGAGATTTGTAAATCATGTCCTGACCGCTCGGTGACTGGACAAGCGACTTACATTTCCTGTGGCTTGGAGTGTCCCCTCATGCTTTTGCACCAGTATTTTGCTAGCAACTCAAGCGAAAAATTTTTTGTATGCATTGACACCTTTACATTTGTAAGGAGCAGAAAGAAAATAAGTAACATATTCAAGGCTATATTTGTCAGTTCATGATGCTTCAGTTACATTTTCAATTTAAGTTTTCAGTATCTATTTCTTTAGCTGTGGTGTTTTGTTGTTTTTTGATATATATTCAGTAATAAATACAAAGCCAATTCTGGAGCCTGGCTTTGAATGAATCGGAGCACTCTTCCTCACTATTCTTTTCTTTCCACTTCTTATTCTTTTCTTCAGCATGTAATGAAAACGAAGAGCATTGCCAGTGTCGGTAAGAAGTGGGGCTGTTTAAAAATAAATAAATAACGTGTGCGTGTGTGTGTGCGCGCGTGTGTGCGTGCGTGTGTGTGTTACTTCTCAACAGGGGGTTTGGGAGCCTGGGGTGTCTGAATCTGTCCTCCCATGCTCCTCTCTGGTTTCTGGTGAGGAGCCATTTTTCTTGTTTTTCCTATGCAGCTCCACCTGGCCTCCATTTGCTGCCACAAACTCTGCAAATATCACACACTTCTTTAAGATTTAGGACTGTGATCTGATAGTTGCTGATGGGAAGGTGAAACAATAAGTAGGTCAATTTCCCCTCCTGGCACTGACCACAAGGCGAGTGTTTTATTGTCGACAGACAATTCTCTATCCGTTGATAGCGCATGATGACGTGTTTCATGGATCTTTAATAAGAACTTTCACTGGATGGCGGCCTCCATGTTTAAATCGCTCTTGGCCATTTCAGCCTGAGCCTTCACATTTTTAGTGCTTGAGTGTTTCAGCGAGAGTGCATGGAGCCTTGAAGTAACCCGTGTGGCATTTGCTTGTGAAGAATTTCTTGTTCTGCTTTTACCACAACTTCTCTGTGATTCAGAGTTGAACTATGCTGGTTCTCTTCCCTGCAAGAAAGCAAACATAGGAAATAAACAAGAGCTCTTCTTTCCTTGGTGGGGCACCAGCATAAAACATTGAGTTTTGAGAATGATGATGAGTGGGCATGCACAAAAGTGGCGAATGCAGCTGAGCCTGCCTTATAGGGAGGCAATGCCCTGCAGAAAGGCTGCTCTTCCCAATTGGGAAGAAGGAAGGTATCAAGGATCCTGTCAAGGGAGCTTTCTATGAGGGCTTGGCCACACCTCTCTTTCTTTGTGTATGTGGTGTTAGTATTTCCAAAGTGCATTTACTTACTGCTCTTTCAACTTGCTTCCTCAGTTAGTTATTATATCACCAAGTTATAGGCAAGGATGCTGAAGCTTAGAGAAGGTAAGCAGCTTGCTTTAAGGTCATATAGATGGTAAGTGGTGGAGCTGGATTATGAACCCATGTTTTCTGACTCCAAAGCCAGTGCTCTTTGCTCTACCCCGTGGTTGGTCTTATTAGAACCACTTATTTGGCATATATTTGTGTTTATATTTCCACTTAAGTTATTTAATTTTTAATTCCTTAATAACACGGACATGTTTTATAACAAGGATTTGCACATGGTGCACATTAAATGAGTAGTTTGGATGGATTAATGGGTTCACCAGTTTTCCTCATTCTCCCTTTATGTGGTGTGGCATTTAATCATATCACAAATGTTTACAAACATTACAAGGACTTATGTTGGATATTGGGAACACAAGGTGATTGTTATTGACTGAATGTTTGTGTCCCCCCATAAATTCATATGTTGAAGCCCTAACGCTCAGTGTGGCTCTATTTGGAGATGGGACCTCTAAGGAAGTAATTAAAGTTAAATGAGGTCGTAAGGGTGGGGCCCTAATCTGACAGGATTCATGTCCTTAAATGAAGAGGCACCAGAGAGCTCTCTCTCTCTCTCTCCCCCCCTCTTTCTGTCTCATGCATGTATTGAGATGTGAGGACATAGCAAGAAGGCAGCAGTCTATAAGCCAGGAAGAGAGCCTCACCAGAAACCAAATTGTCTGGCACCTTGAACATGGACTTCAAGTCTCCAGAACTGTGAGAAAATAAATTTCAGTTATTTAAGCCACCCAGTCTATTGTGTTCTGTTATGGCAGCCCAAGCAAACTAATACAATGATTAAAACCAAATCTTATTCAAGCAGCTCATTATCCTGTGGGATGGATAGAGAACAGCTGTGGAGATATAGGTGAGTTGGATTTATGCTCATATGTTTTGTCCCTTTGGGAATGAAACCCAAGGTTATCATACCAGTGGGTTCAAAATGCCCTCAAAGTCAAAATGGCAAAGTCAAAATGGTTCAGAACATTCTGTACTTTTTAGAATTGCATATAGCAGTACTTGAATCTGCATGGTTAGGGAGTGAAAGTGAGAATGATGGTAAAAAAAACTTCAAAGAGAAGATGAGAGTCTGTGTCAATAAGACTGAACAGAAGTTTTCCAGGGAATAAGGGGGAAGAAAGTGCATGTTCCTCAGAAAGAACAGAGGTATAAGTGAATGTGGTGGGATCCTGGATTCTGGAGACCTTAATTAATTCATTGTGGCTGGAGCTTAGGATGTACATGGAGGAGCTGTGGAAGATGAGGTTGGAAAGATAAGAAAGAGCCAGTTCCTTAATAATCTTCATATGTTAAGCTTAGAAATTGGACTTTAGTCTGTAAGTAACATAGGTGATATAAAAGAATTTTAACCTGTGTAGTTATAGAATAGACATGCAGTTTAGAAATTTACTCTTGGTGAGCTGTGGAGATAGCCCTGGAACCCAGTCTCGGGGTTAGGATGTGAGATGGGAGTTCAGAGAGGGATGCTGGACCATGAATTCCCTGTGAAAGATGACAGACAAGCAGTCATGAAACGCCTCTGATATTACTTCCTTAGCTGAAAGACAGAGCTCAAATTTTCAATCACTTCAGAATTCAAGTAATCCTTCCTTCTTTTAATTATGGCACTAGAATAGCCCTTATTTCTAGAAGAAAACATGACTTTGTTCTCGTGGATGCCACACATCACAAATGACACCCATGCTCCGTCCTCATTAATACCAGAGTGGCCCCCAAATGAGCAAGCTGGTGGCCTGGTGAGAAATTCAGCATTCTCTACTTCTTCTTCTGAACACTCCTTGGTTTCATTTTTATGAAGTGCCACATTTTGCTCTGCTTTTAGCTGGACCTACTTGAATTTCTTAATCCGATGTTTTAGGGAGCAGTAAAAAGAAAAAGAAATGTGTTCACCAAGCAATTACAAATGTGAGCCTTGATCACAACAGGATTCATAATATATATAATCTCTCCCTCACCTGGTCAGGATGCTTTAGACTAGAACTAGTTGAAATATGGGAGAAAGTTCATGTTTTTGTGGTGTGAACTGGATTTTTTTGCATGTAGCTAATACGTTTTAAAATAATTGTAAAATCACTCCTCTTAGACTCGTAGCTCACATGTGAAAAAGATGGACAACTGATCTTGTGATTAATTCACCTTCCCCCAAGTGTTCTGTTCATTCTTTCCTCTTTCAGCAAATTAAAATATCAGTCCACTGGGACCGTTCTCACTTTTACGTGTCACACGGAATCCTCGAAACCGACTTGACTTGTAAGTGCTAACAACAGTGATGATTGGTTATCGTGACACCTGCAGAGGCCTTTCTTCCTGGGTGCTTATTATCAATCTGGGAATCTTGTCACCCCAGTCACCCCAGAATGTTTCCTTATGACTGCGTTCTTACTAGCTGTAAGTAACTCTTTTACTCAACAGGGAACAAGGGCCAGATGGCATGCAGACATGTGCTCGAGACTGGGCGAGTCTCATTTGTTCTCTATTTCTTGTTACTTACTGTCACTCCTTAGCTAACCACACATAAGGAACCCACCCTGTGGGCTGCTTTTTTGCTGTGCATATCTGAGACATAATTACAGTAATGTGCTTTTTATTAACATTATTGTTATTATGTGTTTCTTTTTGTTGTTGTTGTTTCAATCTGCCTCTTTTTTTTTTTTTGAAAGGTGAGGTATAAATAAATTCAACAATGTAAACAGGTCAGCCAGAGCAGAGATGTCTGAATACAATGAGTGTTGTCCCCTTCTAATTAATAACCTTGAACTTATTCCAACAACAGTGGTACAGCTCAAAAATAATTTTGTTTGGGAAATTCTCTTTTGAAAATGTCTTTAGAGACTTTGCCTATCAATCACAGCAAATCATCATTCTCTGAGGGTGGGTTTGATCTCTTTTAAAAAAAATTCATTGAACAAATAATTATTAGGTGCTTGCTAAGTGGCAGGCGGTATACCAGGAGCAAGGAGCAAGACAGACATGGTTTCTGCCTTCCAAGACATTTAAGATCAAATCTGAGATGAATGTCTCAGCTCTGGATAATACCTTTACTGATAAGAACAAGATGTGACTGTACCGTGACAATCTTAACTGCTTCAAATCACAATTTTAAAGAAGAGATTTAAAACATTTTGAGTCATGGCAGCATCTCTGGAATAAGTCAAACATGCTGCCTGGAAGACAAACACTGATTTTTTTTTTATGCATATAGTATAGTGCTGTGTAGTTTATAAAACACTTTATATACACTACGTCACTCTCTTCTTACGGGAACTCTGAATTATCAACCCAGTTTAAGTATCAATTTTCTTTACTGTAGAATAAATGATCTCTAGGTGTCTTCTAGGTCTAAAATTCTGTGATTCTTATGTCCCTTATCCCACGCAGTCACACTGTATAACGGGTTCATTGCTTTAGAATAGTTCCCTGTGATCTATCTGGCTGAGGACCTTCCAAGCAGAGATGAGGGCGATGGGCGATGACAGGAGGCCTGGGGCTCTGCCAGGCTGAGCAGCTAGAAGCCTGGCAACGGATGGACCAGGCTCACCCTCAGCCACAGGGTGAGGAGCAGAAGAAGACTGAAGTGAAGGGTGAGGGAGCTCCCCTGGGAGTGCGGGAGGGTCTGAAATAACAAGGCCCAAGGATCAGGCAGAGCGAGAATCAGACTCAAAGAAAAATGTTGGCTGGATAAAGTGGTTGAGGAAGCAGAACCTAGAAGCCTACCTGAAGAAGCAAGATTTCTTTTTATGGATGCTAGAAGCAGAGCCCAAGAACCATGGGAAGGAGGGAAATTTTTTTAAAAATTGGCCCCTGTTTTGCTTAATCCCATCAGTGATTGAACAATGAAAATAAAGAGAAAATGTAGCTCTGTTCTAAAACTTTACCACATCAGCTTTCTCAACCCGTAGCCCATTCTTTTTTTTTTTCTTTCTTTTTTTGTTTCTTTTCTTTTTCTTTTTTTTTTTTTTTTTGGTGAGGAAGATTAACCCTGAGCTAACATCTAGGCCCATCTTCCTCTATTTTGTATGTGGGATACCACCACAACATGGCTTGATGAGTGGTACGTAGGTCTACGCCCAAGATTGGCACCTGCAAACCCCAGGCCACCAAAGCAGAGTGCACAAACTTAACCACTATGCCACCAGGCTGGCCCCCAATAGCCCATTCTTGTAAGAAAATTCAGTGTGTTCATCAAATAGAACATCTTGATGGTTTCCAGATAGAACAAATATTTAGAGATGAAAATGGAGATTTTTCTTTATATCTCAATCTCAACATCTTTGAGCCTTCTTTCTCCATATAAAAAATAATATATGTTTACAAATCCAATTATTAAGTAGATCTAAAAATCTCTCTTCTGTCAACATTTATACACAGCTAGTAAAAATTCAGAAGAGGTTTGTTTCAAGACTTTGCTGCTCATCCCAGAAAAATAAGTGGAGTGTTTGAATATGTCATAGCCATACCAAAGATAAAAGTAGCCCTTGGTGGCTTTGACTACACACACACACACACACACACACACACACACACACACAGTGGGGATGCATGCAGGGGTAAATGGTGAGACCATTTCTAGGAGCTGAGGGTATGACAGGGCCCCTTTGCAAAAACTTTTACTTAGGGCCCAGTATTTCAGCTCATTTTCACCACCATGTTCAAAGTTCATACCTGTGTTCTCCCAGCACTGCTTATCCATGGGGACAGCAGATTGTTCCAGGTAGAATGAAGATACAATGGATAAATTGTGCACAAATCATGGGTAAAGGAGGCTGCTAATAATCTGTCTCTAGTTTTCTACTTCTGGTTTTGTGTTCTTTTTACGCCGGGCACATTTAGTAGCGGTGTTTCAAACTCATCTGAAAATTGATTTTGCTTATTTTCTTGTTTGTCAGTCTTTTTCTGGAAGGTTTCTAAGTATCTAGATGTTTTTCTAGTCAGCCGTATTCCAGAGTTTTCACACCAACGAGTCTGCTTACAGGCCTCTTTGCTTCACTGTTATTGTTTTCTTTCTTGAACAAATTTATAACATTAGGTCACACTTTATTGAGAAGCTTTATTTTCCATCTGCTCTCCACTTTTGCTCTATTATTAGGCTATGCTTCTGGTATTCTGATCCCGCTTCATTTCCAGGACTCTTGTTGACGTCAGTGGGGAACCTAGGCAGAGGAGTGGGGCATAATAGTCCGCTTGGCTCCACAGGCTGTTTTGGGAGAAATGTCTGGTCTCCTTGAGGTGGGACTTCCGTTGGATGGTCCCCTGTTCATTTCCTGCAAACAGTGGAGTCTGCATCACATTTAATGCAACTGCCGGTAGAGGATGATATACTTGCTCGACCACCCAAATATATTGACTTTCTGTTCAAAAGCTTTTAACATAAATTTTAGGAGATTAACAAAATACATCACAGAGTATTGCTGAGAATGCAGGGTTTTAAACTACGTTTCTCCTCCATTGATTTTAGTTAATATATTTTAACCGCCCCCTTATTTTACTGTACCTTTTAATTTGTTATTCATTTGTTTGAAACCAGAACTCTGCTGAGGCGCTCTGGACCCACAGGAACTGAAATAGTTTGCCTTCATTATCTGGTAGACCTGCTCGAGTCTGTAGCCCCTGACAGAAACCACAAGACTGTACAAACTGGCAACTGTGGGTTTGTCTGTTCTCTATTGATTCTATTTCTGGAAAAAAACATGAACCAATGGGTGAGCCATGTGACTGTACAACTGACCCAAAGCTCCCATCAGAAGGGGGATGGAGACCTTTTGCAGACAGGTTATGATGGGACCTCAAGACTTTTCTGTTTGCCTCTTAACCATGGCCTTTGAAAGCTTTGTCTTAGAAGTTTAACTCCTTGTATCCTGGAATATGAAACTGCTATAGCATCTATAGCATGTTATTTAAATTTGGTCACATGGTCCCAAACATCTAATAAAATATGTAATAAAGACCTGATGTAACTTTGCTTATAAAGTGTCTTTGTTCCTTCTTCCAGCAAGAGAATTACAAGGCAACTTTACCATAAGGCTTTAAAAGAAAACAATACACAGGTACTTTTCAGACTATGAAACTGCAACTGCTGTAGTGTTTCCTCTTCTTGAACTTTGGTGTTGGTGCTAAATACCAATACTCAAGTAAATCGGATGTGTGACTTCTGTGTAGTATGGCCTTGTGAAAGAGTCCTGATCTTGGCTCTAATAAGCTGTGTGTCCTTGGTCTTCTCTCTTCTTCTCCATTACATGTCAAATGACCAGATGATCTCTAAGGCCTGTTCTGGTTCTAAGATTCAAGGGGAGTCAAAGCCCTTGATAACGCCAGAGAGATCCAGGTAGTAGAGAACACGTCCTATTAAACATATACACACACTCAACAGAAAAACCAAAATAGCTCCCCTCTCCTCCTCCCCCAACAATGACAATGCAGCCATCTGTTGGACGTTCCATTTCACTTAGCAGCTGCTCTCAGATAGAGAAATCTGCATTCCTCCGGCTCGTGCTGGTATGCATGCAGCATGTGTGGGTACTAGCATTTGACTCTCCCACCCAAAGGAATGGCTTTCATTGAATAAAAATGATCACACAAGGTTTCTTACTCTCCCATCACATAAAATGCCTTTTTCCTGATAATAGGCATTCGGATCTCTGCTATCTCTGCTCCTCTGGGTATTAAAGTATACCCTCTTAGAGATACTCACATCAAACAGTCATCTAAAATTGAAGAAGACAATGAGGAAAAGGCTTCAGTGAATCTCTTGCCTTGCCAAAAACTTCCTTCTTGAAGGAGAGTGGGAGAGGTTGGGATATAAAGTTCCATTCTACTTTTATCTTGTCGATACCCCCAACATTGCACTTAAGCACTGAGAAATGAATATTGTTCAAAAGGGAACCAAGAGGCTTTCAAAAGCAGCATTAATCTTCCCATCAAACTGAAGGGAAATATATGAGATGAGTCTCCAAAGGGGACAGAAAAGCGAAGTCCTTTAAATACTCCACCCCCACCCCCTTGCCTCTTCTCCGAGCTGAAATTTTGTCTTCTGTGTGGTATATGATATATAAAGTGGCTTATCATTAAAAAAGAGGCACTTGGGTTGGGGACTGGGAGGAGCTGCAGTTATAAACAACAACAGAAAGGGTCTTACAGGCACTGTAGACAGAGAACCTTGGGTAAAATTGGATCTGCTTTTGAGTACGTAATTTAGGACATTTGTTACAAGATTACTGTGGTTTTCTATAAATGTTAGCTTGCTGTATTATTTTCCATGAACTAGTTTTCCAAAATGCAGAATATTTTGCCCCCAAAACGTGGAAGCACTAAAGCTCAAATGAGGCACTGATTCATGGGGAGTCACCCAGACACAGCTGGTCAGCCATCTGCAGCCCCAGAGTTCTCTTAGTTTTACTTTATTCAGCTAATTCTTTATCTAGAGGGGAAGAAGATGCATCAATCCTTGGAGAAGAGCGTGGCTCCTGGAAGAAAACGATGACTAACTTCTGCCCGAGACTGGTATCTGGTGGCCAAATGTGCTGATTTGGAGGGGTGGCAAGTTTTCTATGTGCATTAGGCTTTCAAACTCTTCACTACATGTGCATTATTTTCTGTGCATCCTGTTCTTTGGGAAAAGGGAAGAAATGATGATATGCCATTGATTATTTTGTGGGCATTGTTCCAGTTTAGAGCCCCCTCGAGAGCCGTAACTGATCTTTTCAAGGCAGGCAGAAGAGCTTGCAAAATCAAGGATGAGCCTGGAAGTCAGATCTGTGTGTTTGTCCACTCTTCTCTCAAGAGCCCCCAAATTAGATCTTTTAACTGCCTTACATTCTGTGGTCAAAAAATGTTGGAGATAGAGGCGCTATTTGACATGGATTAAAAGATAAATCATGATCCAATGCCATAATCATATTAAATCAAAAATGCTGAGTAACTATTTAGGCAGTGCTGTTTTATTTTACATTTTGACATTACTATCATAAAGTTGTAGAAAATTCAATGAGAATAGCCTTTTGCTTCCCTGAGTGGGTAAGGGGGCCTTGTCGACAGAAGATAGATGGTTATGTTATCCCTTCCTTGTCTTACCTGAGGAAATTCATTCAGATGACAGAGCCAGATGACTGTGTGGGAAGGAAAACGTTCTTCCAATTCTAGGAAGAAGGCTCTTAGGTGCACAGGTGTATGCTGCTGACAGGTAGGCGTAATTATAGTTAAATCAAATTCTGAGTCTCTGGAGACCAGTTTTGGCACACCATGTAATATTTTCCTTGAATCATCAAAATTTTTTACCCATTCCCCCCCAAACATGGGTATATGTGTGTGTACACACACACACACACACACACACTACATATATATATACGTGTCTTCCTTGTTTTATTTCTTTGTCTTGGCTTGTTATCACTGAAGTTTTTAGTTTCCTTGATGATTTACATAACTACACTACAGGATAAATCTTAATTTTTACAGATGAAAGGTAGAGAGGATACACTTTCACTGCTACATTTAACCTGTGTGGTATTATTAAACCCAGGACATAATTTACTGATCACCTCTAATTTTTCTGGTGTACAACCATGAAAAAACTCTAGAACAGTTGACTAGAACAAAAGGCAAGTGCACCTGTAATTGATAAGGCATACAATTTTTTAAAAAGAATCAGAAAACCATCTGTACTGCAAACTTTGGTGTCTTTTATTCATTCCTGTTTACTCTGCTATTCAATCCAAATAAAGATTGTTTCCACCTCAGCAACACAAAAATCACATGGACTATCCTCCAGGCTGTCAGTCAGAGGAAAGATATACATATGCCCAAAGTATACACTTGTGCTTGTTCACAGTGTTATTTGGGGAAAATGTTGCATGTTCTCCTGGCTCTCCTAGTTTTACATTTTGAATTAATGCAATTTATTCTAATTTATGACAACTGTTTGAAAGGCTTGCTCTTCTTTTTCCCATTTGTAAAGCAGTTATTTACATAGAGGGGAAAAGCAGGAGGGAAAGTGGATTGCTTTGCATAGTCAGGTGGAAGAATGGAAGAATCGAGTGGGTTCTGTCTTGGAGTCAGCTTTGTGCTCTAGGGCTGATTGTAAGGATGTCTCTTGTGACACCCTTTTCTGCCTCTTTGGAGATAGGAAAGAAATTATGGATAACCTTTCTTTTGCTTCTTAAAGAAAACCTTATACAATTGAGTTAATTACCTCCCTCTCCTTTCTTCTTCTCTCTTCCTGTATTTATATAGCAGCTATCACCATAGTACCTACACACATTGATAAGAGTGCTATTTTAGCCAAAAAAAAAGCACAAGGCAGGGAAAAAAAAAAACCCTATATTCTTCCTTGTCCTGGCATAAGGATCCTTTAAGGTCACAAATCATGGGATGTCTCCATGATTTTAGAGGTCTTTAAAATAGCCCTGAATAAAGGGGATTGGTCTCATTGTACCTAGAACAGTGCCCCAACCATAGTAGATATTTAAAGAATATTGGTTGGTTGGCATCACTAGTATCTATTCTTCTCAAATTCCTTGTTTAAAAACAAAGTCTCATCCCTGGGTGCTCTGCACTGCCTTCATTCTTCTCTATAGAGCTTGTTCTGAAAAGACCGCATGGTGGAGGAGGAGCTCAGACAGAAAGGGGACAGGGAGGACACGTTGATCTCAGGGCCAGTGTAGAACCTGGATCTTCCTTAGGGCTTTCATGAAATTCTATTGGCATATGGCGCTTATTCTGCTAACTGTGTATATGCACAAAATGGTACATGGATATATGCAACTTTAGCTACTAACATCCTTAAAATGTCACAGGTCATAGAAGCTAAGACTTATTATTATGTGCCAGACGTTGTTCTAATCCCCTCATTTGTATTAATCACTTAATTCTCATAACATCTCTGGGAGGTACGTCCCATTGTTATTGCTATCATTTTATAAATAAAGAAGCTGAATGATTGAGAGGTTAGGTAAGTAGCCCATGATCATGCAGTTAGTAATGACTAGTGGAAAGGATTTGAATCCAGGTGGTCCCACTCCAGCTTCCATGTTCTTAACTACCTCACTCTGCCTCCTCTCTCTCAAACTACTGACCAGTTCCATACTGGATCAGAAATTAGGGCTGGGAACAAAGCTTTAGGTTAATATGATTTTAAGGCCTGGATCTTGCCAATATAGTAATGATTTGCTGAATTTCAAATCTAATCTAGCCTCGGGGTAGGCAGCTGACCACAAAACTCCCAAGAAAGTACTGTCCTAAATTATTCTTTGTTTATGTGGCTTTAAAATGTGTAATGTAGTGCATACTTAACCTGTGGGACCCATGGCCTTACACTAGAACCATGCATTCACTAAGTACACATTTACTGATCATCTACTATGTAAAATTACTGAAAATACAATAAAAAATCATTTTGCTTTCACGGATATATCAATCTATTGGGTGGGGGAAACTCAAACACATTAACAAATAGTTAAAATGTTGCTTAAGTATGACTGGCGGAATCTACAAAATATTAGGGCAGAAAAGAAGAAGGGTTTTGCTGTGTGGATGGTGGGGGTTCGTGCAGAGTAGGGGTCAGGCTAAGGACATCTACATGGAGAACTGGTTCTTGAACTTAAGTCTTGAAAAGTTGGTAAAGAGTTATACAGTCCAAGAACGAGGTGAGGACAATCTAGGAAGAGGAAGCAGTTTGTTCAAAGACTTGAAAGTATGAAAGAGCATGATGCAGTAAATATGATATAGATAGAGTGAAGTGTCACAGTGATGAGAGATAAGGCTGTAAAGGTAAGCAGGGATCAGACCACGAAGGACCACCTGTGGCCCTTATTCCATAGGTTAAGGCATACCATGAGGAATGATCAGCAGGAGGCTGGTCGAATCTAACCTCTTTTCTGCAAATGAGCTAAGAAGTTGATAGCCTGGAGGAGGGCAAAACTAAAGGGAAAAAAGGCAATGAAGGAATCTTCTGGCATAGTGCTAGACACTAAACATATTATAACCTTTAATATTCAGAATAATCCTATATACAAGATACTATCTCCACTTTATACACTTTTTAAAAAAAATCTGATAATTGTTGAGTAACTTGCCCAAGTTCTCATAGCAGAAAAGTGACAGCTGTTTTAATTTCATATCAGTTGGACTCCAAACCCTACCCATTTCCCGCTACATCATGCTGTCTCCTATTTCAGTGTCTTAAAAAAAAAAGTCTACATTCTCAGTTTCCACTTTGAATCACTCAAAACTTTGTTGCACTGCCCAGATTCTCTTTCTAACTCTTTGACCATACCTTCTCAGCCTCTTCTGCTGTGTATCTTCTTCAGCCTTCCTCTCAGCGTTCCTGTTTCTCAAAGTTCTCCCCTCAGCACACGACTCTCCTCCTCCTCCTTCCTCTTGGGCCCATCTCTCCCCCGTGACAAGATGGCTCCTTCTGAAGCAATCCCATACACTCCATGCATCCCATTCAGGAACCGAAAATGATCTTGCTCCCTTTACTATTCTAACTCTTGACCCTGAAAGGGTCCCCATGAACTGTGGTTTCCATTTTTAAGTGCCTCTCAACAAGTCTCTTTGTTGCAGGTTTGTGAGCATCATTCTTGCTTGTGCTGTTGTAACAGCATTTTAACTAGTCTGTACCTACATCTGACTATCAAAGTGATGTTTCTGAGTAGAAATCTGATGACACTACTCCCCTATTTAAAACTCTTCTTTGGCTTCCTATTAAAAACAGAACAAAACATAATTTTCTAAGAATGATCTACAAGTACCTCTAGATTGGGCCACCAATTTTATCTCAAACCTTATTTTTCATTGCTTAGCACATTTCTTGGCAATAGTAAGCACTCAATAAACATTTGTTGGATGAATGAATTAAACTAACTTGCTTCAATTCATGTATTTAAAAAAATCCAAGGCGTATGTAATATAAAATAATATCTTCATTTTTGTCAGTTGCTATTCCAAGGTAGCTGGTGATACTCAGGACATTTATAAACAAAGTATCGGCATTGACCAGTTAGAGTGGGCGTGGACTGCATGTCACTGTACATATACTCTATCGATTCCAGCTGGCTAGACTTTTCTTTAGTGCGTAGATTTTTTATTGGCTGAAAGCCCCCTAAATTGAGTGCAGTCTCATTTACACCAGGCAGAACTGCTTCTGCAGAGTTCTCTGACTTTGGACATCATCCTAGAAGCCTCTTCTAGCTCCACTTGTCTTCCTCTCTGAAGCAGCTGAAGGGCCAAGAGGGTGGAAGTAAGATTCATACATGGGATCTGGGGTTTTAAGAAGAGAACAGCCCTTGTGTTTGGTGGGTGTGACTCAGAGAGGAACACTACTCTCCGCTTTTTCCTGCTCTCCCGGCAGAAGTTCTGCAGAAAGTCCTTCGAGGGTGCACAGAGAGCTCCCCTTCTTTTGAGCCATTAGCTTTCCATGAATTTTTCTGTCTCAAGCCTACTTTCCTCCCATTCTCTTGTCTCTCTTTTTCATCTTTTTCTGTTACTTACAGGTGTTTTTACCCCTGCTAATGCTTTTCACCCTTCTTTCTCCCTCATCTTCCTCTCTCATAAACTATCCCAATTTCCTTAATTGAATAAAATTGTAAACTATCTTACAAATTTAGTGTATTCATTAAATAAGTTTTTACCACCTAAGAATCAAATAAATATTGTTTTTTGTGATTCATTTTCTCACAAAAACAAAATTAAACCAAGACAAAAAAAAAGTTGCTTTTTTACTTGAATAAAAAACTTTGAATATATTGATTTTTTTTTGCTCTAATGGGGCAGAGATTTATTGCATCTAAAGAAAAAACCCCGCTGTGGTCTAAGTGCTTAAACAAATAAAATTGGCAAATAAAAGGAGACACTGGTAGTAAAAAGGAGGAGGATAAGGAGGAGGAGGAGATTTCACAGATCAAGGGTTAAAAAGGAAGAAAAAAATGAAAAGAAAAGAAGAAGTTGGACAAATACATAAGTAGGCTGTAATAACTACACCCTTTTTCTGGTTCATGGTCTTTCCCTTTGCAACATAGGTGGAATTCCTTTCAGCCAAAAGAAGGCTAGCCAGAAGGGAAGAATCACATCTGGTTTTATTCGTTAAACAATTTTTTGAGGACCCACTATGTACCAGGTATTGTTCTAGGCAGTTGGGATTCTTATAAGAATAATTTAGGTTGTGGATCTTCTGTGTTTCTTTTTCTGTTAAGAGCATGTTCTTTTCAGGGGAACAGTTTTTTTTGTCAGCCTCCCTTTTTGTAAGTTGCTTTGTGTGCCAGCCAAAACCAAAGGCAAAAAGTAGGTTAAAAAGAAAAAGAATAAAATCATGCACATAAAACCCTTATAAAGATTTGTATTCAATATACTGTGGAGAGAAGGTTCAGCCCTTTCCTTATTGTATTTGCATCTGTTTCCCTATCCCCAAAAGGAATTAGAGGAATAAACCCCTACTGTACCTGATGGAAGCAATGCACAGCGGCAACTTCACTTGTGCGGCTGGATATTAATGCTAATATACAGGAGTTAAATATAGCACGAAGCAAGTGTGTCAGAAGGGAAAAACAAAGCAACTAACTTCACACTGCAAGGGACGGGGGCGGGGGGTGCGGTGAGGAGATGATTATACCCTTAAGCACCAGGATAAACTGCAAAAGTGGTAAACTGATAAGAGGAGATAGTGGTGAGTATAAGGAACTGAGTCATGCTAACCTAATAGCCTCAGGCGCAAAGAAAACCGGAGAATGCTGCCTAGGAGGGTATGGATGAGAGGGTCTGGAGAGGAGACAGAAACCTGTGGTGATGTTGATTAATAAACAGGCTTGATAGGGAAGATGGGGTTCTCTAAGTTTTCTGTTTTTTTCTCACTTCTAACAGGAGACAGTGCTAAGACTATTCACCACTGGATACAATCAGTCATAGTATGTGCTAGTCCTATAAATGTACTTAGCTCCCATTGCCTAATACCTAGTTCCCTCCCATTCTTAGATACCACTTTGAAAAACTCTAGAAGAAAAGCTTTGTGGACAAGGGCTTGAATGAAGGAGATTTGTTCTGAGAAATTGATCCACGTTCCTGAGGTTTTTGCCTACAGCCATGGAAATTTTGGCTGAAACATGTACCCCATCCTTTCCCCAGGTGACTATGTGATGTATGAATGAAAGCACCAGATGGGGAGTTTGGATAACTGGATTTAAGAATTGATTCTTTTACTACACATCTATGTCATCTTGAAAAAGTTAACTTCTCAGCATGTTTTATTTATTTATTTATTCATTCATTCATTCTTTCATTTCTAAAGGAGGATGGTTAAACCAGATGACCTCAATTGTTCTTTCCAGTTCTCACATTCCAGATTCTTAATAGATTAACTTAAAATGCCCCATTCATGACCAAAAGTAGAAATTCTGGTATACGCCCCAGCCACAGGGGACAACAATATGGCCATCAGTGCTTGGAGCCTGCTGTGGAGGTGCCTAACCTTCCTCAGGGCACCTAACATCTCTGTTTGGGGAAGATGTTCTCCTTAAACCACAACAGCTGCCTCTGTACCTAAGCTCAGTCTATACCTAAGCACAGCTGGTTCTGAGGCTCCCACCTCTTTAGTGAAGTGATATGTCCCCGGGGCTTAGTACAGTCATTGGCACTTGCTAAGTGCTCAGAAAATCTTTGGTGAATGAGGAAAATAATTATCTCCTGGGAAAAAACTGATACCTAAATGGGACTTAAAAGCCTCTAAAGGATAAGGAGCACTCTTTTCAGGGCATGCAATGCTGAGTGTAGCAGAGGATAAGGGCAAGAACTCAGTGTTCAAATTTGACTCTATCATTTAGTACCTGGCTTACTGTAGGCAAATTACTTACTCTCTCCAAGTCTAATGCTCTTCCAAGAGGAAGTGGGGGTAAAATGGTGTCTCCCTCATACAGGCATTGTGAAGGTTGAACAAGTACTGAATTACGAGCCCAGGGATGAGGAAATAGTGGGTATTGCCTTATATTCAATAAATATTACCTCTACTTAAGTCAAGTTGGAGCTCTGAGGAAGCAAGACAAAGGGGGGGACAAACTTCTTCCAAAGTCACGGTGATGCAGGTGTACTCTGTTAAAGAGCCAGCTAACTAGTTATGCAACAACAATGGAATAGAGATTTCTTTAATATGTTCGTTATTGAGGGGGATTGTGTTGTGTGGTAAGGAGAGCTGGGAAGGGTGCATTTAAAAGAAAGATTAAGAGTAAAGAAGAAATAAAGAGGTCGCCAGCTAGTATGTGGAGAAAAGTGAATTCAGCAGAGAGAATCCATAGGATCCAGATTGGATGCGATGATATGACCTGGGCTTTGGCTTGAGACATTAATACAGGGCCATCGGGAGCGGGGGAAGCTTGAACCACATACGAGGACTCATCACTAGGGAAAGAGCACTGGCTAGGCTAGCTCTGGTGTCTGGCTAGGGTGAAGGCCAAGTGCCCAGAAGATGTTGTCCAAGCTCATGTTGGATCTCAGCAAATACGAAGGCCAGTCATGGTGCGCACAGGGAATGCTGTTTTCTGACACAGCTGCTTTTGAGTTTGAAGATAGCCTCTCGTTTAGGTCAGGACCAGAGCAGACAGTGACTGAGGGGCTACGAGGCCAGGAATTAGCAAGCGCTGGGCAAAGTGTTAGACCCTGAACAAGTGAGGCTTGGATGCAGGGGGGGCCCCGCCCTAGCAGAAAGCTAAGTAAGAGACTGGGAAAAAGGCAGAAGGCATGTCTTGCCCCTAGGCAGACCCTGAGGCTTTTGATTTGAGCTAAAATAGCAGGAGGGGGACTAGAGAGTTGGGGGGGGGCACTTTAATTTAGAGACTATAGGGCCACCTAAGTTTTACTCTGCTCATGGGTTAAATATCTGGTAGGCATCAGAAATTAATTCCAAGTTGCGCCATGTGAGATTGACAGCACCCATATGCATTCTGCTTTGACACCGTTGGCTCAGAAAGTTAAGCTGGCTGTAGAGACAGATGATAAAGGAACTTGGCAGGGGCTGGCAGCACAGCTACAGGGAAGGAATAAAAGCAAAGAGAGGAATGAGGAGAAGAAAATGAGGCTAAACAACACTGACCACAGAAAAGAAAACTAAACGTTAAAAAGTGAGTAAAAGGCTTTATTTCTCAGATCCGAGAAGGTTTATCCGAGGCAAAACGGGCTGATCCAGTGACTGAAGAATTTTCATCTGTTTCCAAGGGGAACAGACCTGGGCCTGCAATGAAAAACAAACAAGCTGCTTCCTTCCCCCGCCTGCCTCTCTTGGTGATCTAAGAGGCTAGGAAGAGGGATCATATTAAAACAGGATGGAGGGAGGATAATGCTCTCCAAACAGTCCACAGGTCAGGACTCAAAGAGAGACCTGGTAAAGGAAGGTGACATCATGAATTACCTGAAGGAAACTGCTGGAGGCCAGAAAGCAGCAGCCAGGTTTATGATGAGAGGAGAGAGAGCTTTGTCTGTGCAAATGGCATATTCCGTCCTCATACAGGGTAGAGATCTGCTGAGCAATTGCTGTAGGAGAGATTCTGAACATGCAGTGGTGTGATGATACAGCAGCAGGGGAGTCCCACTAGGAAACATAAAGTAGGGAAAGGCCTTGATGTCTGGGGTGTGGGCTTTATTTATTTATTTTGTGAGGAAGATCAGCCCTGAGCTAACATCTGCCAATCCTCCTCCTTTTTGCTGAGGAAGACTGGCCCTGAGCTAACATCCATGCCCATCTTCCTCCACTTTATATGGGACGCTGCCACAGCATGGCTTGACAAGCCGTATGTCGGTGTGCGCCCGGGATCTGAACTGGCGAACCCCGGGCCGCTGCAGCAGAGCGCACGCACTTAACCACTTGCGCCAACCGGGCCGGTCCTGCGTGTGGGCTTTTTAATAAAAACCTCATGAAATGGCAAAGGAAGGTAAACTGGCTATAGGAATCCAGTTTGGGTATTCCCTAGGTATGCCCTGTGTTAACACCAACTGTCTTAGTCCACTTGGAATGCTATAACAAGAATACCATAGACCGGTTGACTTAAACAACAAATTTATTATTCATAGTTCTGGAGGCTGGGAAGTCCAAGATCAAAGTGCTGTCAGCTTTGGTGTCTGATGAGGGCCCTCTTCCTGCTTCATAGATCCCATCTTCTCACTGTGTCCTCACATGGCAGAAGGGGTGAGAGAGCTCTCTGGGGTCTGTTTTATAAGGGCACTAATCCCATTGCTGGGGGCTCCATCCCATTACCTAATCACCTCCCAAAGGCCCCACCTCCTAATACCATCACGTTGGGGGTTAGGATTTCAACATATGAATTTGGGAGGTACACAAACATTCAGTATATAACACCAACTTAACCATTTCATTACGTTTTAATTCCTGGATCAGAATTTTACTCATCCTCACATTGAAACTCTACAGACATCTAGATTATCATTAGAATTTGTTATAGGCCCAGGTATTCTTTATATCACATGTCCTGCATGACTTCAGGTACACTTAGATGCCACCCAGCTGGTATGATTTGTGAGATGCCAATAACTTACACAAGTCACTCCATGTCACTATCAAAATGCAGCTTTTTTCCTTGTGGTACCACACACTGGGAATTATCAGTCATGAGCCCAGTTTTGTCAAAAATTTGCCTGGAAGTCCTTGGGGGCTGAGATCCAGGAACACAGAAGAAACAAGGCAAGCCCATGGACTTGCATTTGAGTGATTGGTGGAAATCTTAGAAATGATCTGGATCAGTACTGATAATGGTGGAGCACCTTTACGAGTTCAAATAGATTAAAATTATAAGACAAATGTATCCATAATCATCCTCAAATTTGTCAAATCTGACTCCAATAAAGAACAAACCAGCAGTAGTTTGAGGACTTGCCTACTCATTGAGTTGGAAGAAATGCCCAACACTCAATGTTCCTTTCAAGTTGGTCTCTTGCACAAAAGTCACAGTGGTGATTTGGACATTCTTTGATTAAATGCTGGATATAACTTAATGCAAGTAAATTGTCTTCAAGATATAAAGCAATCTAGAAACTGATTTAAGATCTGAGAACCATTTTTGTTTTCAATTATAGTCATTTATTTTATACAGGTTTATATACTTTTACTCTCTAAAAAATTTAAACAGAACTACTATAGGAGTATATAATTAACATAAAAATATAGAATCACTTAAAGCATACTTGAGTGTATTATTTTATTAGTGTCTATTATAATGAAAGTCTTTTTTCAGCACCATGGGAAATTTGCAGAACACAGTCAGGGGGGTATAATTTGACCAAGAAAGGATTGGTGTGATTTGAAGGGACAGTGGAGAAGGGAACATTTGTTTGACTTAAATTGGGCAACTTGATTTAAGAAGCACCAGAACAATACACAAAACTACATATGCCATCCAACCCGGTCAAGAAATACCATTCCAACGCTGCAGAGCCGTGCCAATTCAACTCAGAGTGCCAGCTTCAGCCAGCCTCATCTGGCAGTGAAGACTCAGTGAAGAGTCAAACCATTTCCAGTTTCCTTTAATCCCTGAGAGATGACTTCAAGAGGCCAGTGTGCCTTTTCCACGTTGCTGGGAAAAGAGAGCAGCAAGCACAAGTCTCTGTGATTGCTTCTAACTTTATAATGCCCAGCAACCGTACGGAGCAAGTAATCTTCTAATATATGTTGATTTCCACTGAGGACTGCAATTTTCAGATTCCAATTCTTTTGGAAACAAAGTAAGACAATGAATAATGAATAGGAATTTCGGAATAGGCAAAGCTAATTCTATTCTGAGACTCCAGTAGGTGTTTTTTTTTGGTGATGTTTAGGTCAGGCAACCGTCAATGACAGGTTGCAGTCAGTTCTTGACAGTTACTTTCCTACTTAACCAGCAGGGACCTGGAGACTCTATTATGACAATATGATAAATTCCTATATTTCACCTCGAAGGGTCTTACCAGCATGGCCTCCAGAGGATTATTAGTAGAAAGGGCATTTATTTTCATTCAGTTTGTTCACTAGTGACCAGAATAAAAAATCTTATTAGATGGCACAACTAAATTCAGTGTTAAAGTAGAAATGAATAACTATTGATTTTTTTAGCATTGGACACAGACTTCAATTCAGCCAGAAAGCTGGGGCATCCTCAACTTTTTCTTTCTAATATAATGAATTTAAATAATCACCAAGCCTCCTCTGACCTGTTTCCTAAATTGCTCTTTTGCTTCTCCCGTCCTCTCTGTCACCACTGCCACTGCCTCATTTTGAGCTCTCATCATCTTTTCTGGAATGTCATATTTGCCTTGTTGGTGATGCTGCTTTTCTCTTCACAGCAATCCAAATCAGCTTACATACTACTGGCAGTGCTAATTTTCTAGCATTCCTATCAAATGATATTAACCATCCTGATTAAAAAAAAAAACAATCATGACAACAACAATATACCAAGAAAAAATTTCAGTGGCTTCTTATCACTTGAAGGACAAAATCTGATTCTTTACCTGAGTTTCAAATAGATTCACATTCTGGGCCCTGCCTATCTTGCCCTCATCTTCTGCCACATCCCCTCATGCGGCCAGTGCGCTAGCCAGACAAGACCATTTGCAATTTTCTAAACCTGCTATGGTTTTTCATGTCACTATGCCTTTATACATAATGTTTTCTCTCATTCACCTTGCAAATTCATCTCTGAATTACCATGAGGAGAAGAGCTGCCTGCCAACCGAGAACACTGTCTTTGGAATATTATGTGAGCAAGAGATAACCTTCATTCATATTTGAGCCATTGCATAGTCTTGAATCTTTTTGCTACTGGAGCCTGTCTTGTGCTAACTAGTTCAGGCACTGTTCAACCATGAGATGCATTTGCTTGCATGATCATGTCACCTTCTTGTTTGTCATCATGATCCCATGTAGTCTACTTGGTGAAGGAGGGTCTCTGCAGTAGAGGAGCCAGGATCTGTGAGGTTTGCATTTTCTGCCATAGCCTCATGAACATCTTCTGTCACAAGTCTGTGACATTCTTTATTTGTTTCTTTAGGAACCTATAATGATTGCCCAGGGTCACTGCTAGCCAAAACTGCCCCTGTGTATGAGTTAGAAAATGGTGCTCCTCATAGAGGGTGCGTGGCTTGCCTGTTGAAGGGAGTGAAAGAATGAACAGTCACTTTTGGCAGACTCTGAGTAGATTGGTTATAAAAAGACTCCCCCTCTACAGTGACACAGATAGTGTCACATGGCTTGACAGGCAGGATGGGCTAGATTTTAGCTTTCATAGGCCCACTCCTTAGAGTAGTGCAAAAATTTCACAAGCATATTCAGTGGCCCAGGAGTGCCCCGTGTGTAAGAGGAAGGACTTTACTGGGAAGTGCAAAAATGAAAGACATGCGGATTAAGACCTCGAAGGGGTATTAGTAAGAAACAATAACCTAGAGGGCAGTGTAAGGAGCTATCAAAAATGTATAACAAGTCAAGAACATCCAAGGAGGGAAAGAGTACTTATAACTCAGAAAAAGTTTTATGTGGAAATTTGCATCTCTGCTGGGCCTTTAAAATAGGTAAGGCTTTGAGGGGTCTGCCCCGTGGCCCAGTGGTTAAAGTTCCACGCGCTCCGCTTTGGTGGCCGGGGTTCACGGGTATGGATCACGGGCATGGACACACTCAGCCATACTGTGGAGGCATCCCACATACAAAATAGTGGAAGACTGGCACAGGTGTTAGCTCAGGGCTAATGTTCCTCAAGCGGAAAAAAAAAAAAGAGGAAGATTGGCAACAGATGTTAGCTCAGGGCGAATCTTCCTCACCAAAAAGAAAAAAAAAAAAGTAAGGCTTTGATATTTAGAAAATGGAGAACACAAGAACATTCCATTTAGTTGGAAGAGTGTGGGAAAAATATTAAGGTGCCAAAATGCACAGCTTATTATCTGGTTTATCCAGGGCATGAGGGTGGAGGGAGATGAGAATGGAAAGACAGGTTGGAAGCTTATCATAAAATTGTTAAATGCTCTGATGAGTAAGTTAGAGATTATTTTGGGCAAAGATGATCCACAGTAGGATTTTAACATGGATGTTCTATAAACTGTATAAAAATGGTTTTGAAGAGAGTAACCTGGAGGTACAAAGACAAGTTAGGAATGCTTTTGGAATTATTTGGGCAAGGAGTAGAGAGCCTGAGTTAGACCAATGGCAGTGGGCAGAGAAAGAAGGGGATGGATTTTGGAAGAACACTTGAATATTTTTAGATGTGAGGGAGAAGAGACAGGGACGAAAGAATGAATAATAAGATTTAGAGGCCGGAGGCATAGAAGAAAGTGATATACTTAACAAAGATTGGGATGCCATGAAAAGATTCAGGTTTTTATAGAAGATGCCTTCAGTTTTGAACTCCTTTAGTTTGATTGGATCTATATGCAGAGACAAGTTTCATATCTTGTGTCCATCTTTAGATTGTAAATAGCAAATACTTAAAAAGCTCTTACCGTATGCCAGGCATTACTCTAAGCACTTTAAACATATTAACTCAATAAATATTCAAGCGACCATGAGGTAATTACTAATATTATCCTCATTTCACAGATAGTTGATATGCTCAGAGCTGCACAGTTAGGAAGTGACAGATCAGGGATTTTGACTTAGGAAGTCTGACTCAAAAATCCATGTTTTGAACCAGCATGATACACTGCTGCTTGTAAACTCACTTAGGGAAAGAAAACTTCAGAAACCGACAAAGAAAGTATAATATAGATTGTGGATGTTTAGGAATATTCCTAATAATTATTACTAATCCAAATTCTTCTAGTGCCTTTGCTTCTCCTTAGTTGAACATAAAGGATCTTTGGAAGCTTCCAGACAATAAGGTACAATTTAATAGATACTAATCTTTTTCAGATAGGAATATGCTTCAGAAAAATTATACAAATATATATGGGAATGAGGAAAAAGGTAGGATCTGGTGTTAGGTTCCATCACAGACAGAAGCAATTTTCAAAAATAATATGTTAGTGCCCCATGAAGAAAGCTGGGCTCTCACACTCAGCCTTGTTCTTTATGGTTGGCCTTTAGCCAGAGCGAATCCTCCCAACTGACAGCTGTCAACTGTCACAGGTTACAGATTAAAGTGACAAACTATTCAGAATGATGGATAAAAATACTACGAACTCAGAGATTCTAAGAAGAATCCCTTATAGCTAGATTCTGAGCACTAGGAGTAGATGTCTATCTCTTATACCCATTTCCTGGAATAATTTTGGCTTCACGGTCGCATGAATAGTTGGAAATAGTTCATTAACATTGTTTTTCAGTTAATCTGGACCCTTTAGCTAGAGTTTATTTCCTTCTCTATCCAACTCAGAGACATGATGTGTATGATCATAGTAAATTCTGCCATGTTTTCTTCATATCATAACACATTTCCAGTGAGAAATGACTGGTAAATTAATAATAGTAAACTGAAGTCTATACAAGGTCCCGCATGTGAAGGAATCTAGTATAGAGGATAAGCTGGGTGACCATATACCCCAGTTTGCTCTGGACAATCCCGATTTACCCCTGATGTTCCAATGTAACTATTAATGACCTCTGCGTTTGCACTCTCAAAAGTGTTCTGCTTTGGTTCCTAAAACATATGGCCATTCTACTGACGAAGAAAACATCAAGAGTCTTGACCATAGAATTATAGGCCTGATCCTATATTCATTTGGATAATTAAGTATGGTCTGTTATTTGAAGGCAGTCTCGGACCTTCTTTTACACAAAAACAAAGTGTAACAATGAGCCAAGGGCCTTACTGAAGTACCCCAGAGCTTTTGTCTATCTATTTTTATCTTCATTTTATCTATAATTTGATTATTGAATGATTTAGAACCTGGAATATTTAAATATTTAAGACAATTAGAAATCTAGACCTGAACGAATGATACGTAGCAGCAAGTTCTGATATGATCCAGTGAAGTGGAGTAGAGGCTACAAGTTCCTATGCCAACAGATGTTCTACCCCTCCTCGTTAGTGTAAGAATTCTGAATGTATTTAGGGTGGCAAAGTGTCGAGCTAAAAGACTACATTTCCAAGAATTTGAAGCAAGATTTGGCAATGTGACTAAGTTCTGGTCAAAGAAGTATATTCAAAGTGTGTGGTACTTCCTGGAAGTCCTATTAAGAAAAGAGGGAGCAGAACTTTCTTCTTGCTGTCTAGAATGCAATGGATTGACTGGAACTGACGAAGCAGTCTTCCACCACAAGTCAACACACTGAGGGTGGTGAGCAGCTAGAAAAGGGAGCCTGCTTTCCTGATGATTCTGGAACCACTGTCTTAGTTCTACCTACCTCTGGATGTTTTTCCGATGAAAGAAAAATAAACTCTTATTTATTCCACTGTTATTTTGCTTTTTCGTCTCTTGTAGGCAAACTTAATTCTAATAGACTCAGGAGAAAAATAAGAAAATTCCATGTACAGAGTTCATAGTGAATAGCACTGAGCATGGAAGAAAGCAGGAAGATGTTGGATGGGAAGGGAAGGATACAGAAAGGGGAGAATTTCTTTAACCTGTTCATAAGACTTATGAAGGTGCGACTTACCATTTAGGAGAAATTAAACTACTGAGAAAATCATGTGTCTCCTTGTGCGTAGCAATGGTGAGACTCCAAGTGTGAGCAGTAAAATGCCCTGAGTAGATCAGAGGTATCACTAGCTTTCTCAGCTGAATTAAAAACAATAAAGTATCCAAGGACCCACACTTCAGCTTGGAGTCATGGAACGTCTGGACAACTTTCCTTAAAGGAAGGCGTATTATAAAGTACTGTGGTATCAATTGACTACAAAATGCTTTCACAACTTCCCAGAAGAGTTTCAGCTCATTTCAGCACAACGTGACCGGGTATGACTACCCATTACAACTGACTAGCACGTGAATTCATTATGTGCAAAGTCTAAGTCCATCAATGTTGATCTAAGCATTTCGATGGCCAGAGCTCATAGATCCATCTTAATACAAAGTCTGGAGCTTTGGCTCTCAGGAATACATCACGGACACATTGCTTTACCTCTCTGTGGAATCAGAGGGCTTACACTCGGGTATCTAAGGGCTTGCGAGGAGTGGGAGCAGATGGTAGTTTTTATATGTTCTTTTTATAAATGCATTTTGAGCAGGTTTTTTTTTTGCATGAATATTTCATTTATGACAGGGTGCTGCTTAGTTATATAAAAAGTAAATACATAACGAGCGAGGTGTAAGTATAGCAGCAATGTAGTGTTGAGGCTAATGGGTGGAGAGGATTTTAAAAATACAAAGAATTCTCGTTTTCAAAAAGTACTTTGCAAACTTTAAGAGATAAATGACTTGTTTCTTTCCTACTTCCTTTATCCTCATTTCCTCCCCATCCTATTGTGTGCTTGTCCAGGGAAAGAGAAAGCTTTATATTCAAGAAGTCGAGCACTGGATTGTCAATCCTTACTAGGAGCACTATTTTTACAAGTTTGAGAAAGGACAGAAACAGCCTACATAAAGTGAAAATAGCAAGGGCAAGAACCACAAACAGTAGCAGCCTAAGGTTAGGCGACCTCGGACGGCTGGATATACAACCAGCAGCAGGAAGAGAGGAAGATGGAAAACAACAGCTGCCGTAAGCTGAGATGATGGGTCTTGATCTTCATAAGGGCCAGGTGGTGAAGATATGCCGTATACTTCCCATCGTGGAACATCATGTATGTTGTCACTGTGCCTTGGGCTCCAAAAACTGTTTCCAGGCTTATTCTGCCTAGAGAAAATGTTTAAGCCAACTTGAAAAAATATATCAAATCCTACTTCCCTATGGAGTTGTTTTAGCTCGGGTCTGTATTATATGTTGCCACAATTAATTGGAATAGGTGTTTCTGATTCATAGCTTTATTTTAAGCTAACCTATATTAGCTAGTCCTTAAAACTAAAAAAATAAAAATAAAAGAATAATTAAAAAACCCGAAAAACCAACAACTGTAGTTTTGATCAGTACCTCAAATCTTGTGTGGTGGAAAAGTAGACACTATAGTGATTTTGTGCATAATATTTAGCAAGATATAAATAACATGGACGTCTTCATCTTAAAATGTAATTAAAATGTTCTTCATATCTGCAATGATCTAAAGACAATGTGGGTTGTAAGAAGGTAACTATGAAAAAAAATTTTGTGTTTTTCTAAATGTTCCTTGAAGATAAGGACTTCATTTTATATGGCAGACCCTCAATATTCATGAGGGATACCACAGTCCCAAATTCATGAATATAATTTTAGCATGTAATTGTCTCCATAAAACTTCTATTTTCTGGATTAGAACCATCACTTTCTTGGATAGTTTTGCTTCCACTTTACTTTCATCACCAGAACTAGCGGCTGACTTTATTTTCAGGAAAAGTATTCACAAAGAAAATAGTTTCTTATCATGTCATGAGAATTACTACATAGTGACTTGACCACAAGTAGAGAATATCTAAGCCACTGTGAGAAGATATGCGGGCCAGTCATCTAAGCGCACTCCAGCTAAAGGATTCCTGCTAGAGACCAGCCTCTTGCCACATGTAATTCAATTTCATGCCTCAGCAGAATTACAAATTGCTACATGTCATGAACCCTTGACTATTGCTGGAGGGTAGTCAAAGAAGCCATGTTAAATGCTCTGTCAGTAACATATTTCTTTGTATTCTCAAAAAGTTGCCTATTACAATACCTTATATGTAGCAGATTATCAATGAGCTTTTAGGTTGGTTGATCAGCTGATTGATTACTTTAAGAATGTGTATTTTAGTAAGTACAAAATGGATAAGATATTGGGCAGGCCAATGGAACACCCCACATTGAGTTACTCTTTGGCCCCCTCTAGTGCTTCCCTTAGAGGCAAGGTAGTAGTTTTAGTTAAGAATAGCATTAGACTAATGGGCGCTAAACACTGCTACAGCTGTTGTTAGGAGGGGAAAAGGATTAGGCAGAAAACAAATGTGGTCTGCATAAAAAGAGTGGATGAAAACGTTAGAATGCCTTCTAAACTTTGCTAACTTTATGTTGAAAATATTTTTAGAGATTTCCTAGGAGTTAGCATTAGTAATAAATCAGTGAATCAACAAGTCAACTTCTCTCTCAAGCCAAAAGTTCATTTATCACAAGCCTCAAGAAAATGCATTATGGAGATTCTTTTGGTTCAGCTCTAGATCTTGGGTGAGCCATAGGACAATTTGTTATTTATTAAGCGATAGAAGATCTACACACAGTACTTAGTCAAAAAATTATAATCTGTACCTGGACTTCCTATCTCCTCTATAAAGAGTTTTGTATATTTGTAAACATTAATTGAATGCATAATATGAACAAATAATATCATGTTTTCTTAGTTTTCAAAAATGCATTTTGCTCGAAACTTCAATTTGCCCTGCAAAATTGAGCCTTCCCACATCTAATTTTCTCATTGGTAATTCAAAAATTTGATCAATTCCTGAATCAGAGAAGACATAGTTTTGCACAAAAAAATAATATTTAGAGTTTCATAAAAACTCAGATTTCCATAAAAACCAAACAAATGTTTTTAATAAAGAGAAATATATTAAAATTTTTGTTTCAGTTCCACTTTTTGATTCTCACTAGGTCTTCTTTTATTTCTTTCAGGCCTAAGGCCTGAGGCCTAATACCTATTTTTATGGCTGATTTACATGTTGTGTGAGCTTTCATCTGTTTTTTTTTTTTTGGTGTTATAAAGAGCAAAGGGGAAAATGAATTAAATTTCCTGAAGAATATAAGGTGGATTGGTGGAAATAATCATTGCATTTAAATATCAATTACATTAAGTTGTATCTTGAGAGCTCTGTGAATTAGAGGGAAAAGGTGATTTTGAATACTGGTGAGATAGTTCAAGTGTAAGTGAGAATGAAGGGCAAGGGTAAGGGAGATGACTGCCATGTAGGTCGACTTAACTGATTAAAGGACAAATATGGAGTGGAGGCAAAAAGAGAAGTAAATCAGGGCAAGTCAGCGAAGGAACTTGAAACTGAGGGTTAAAATCTAGTTTTAGAGTTCAGGACAAACCAAAGATTTAACAAAGTACTCTCCTATAATTTTTTTAAAGCACATCAAAATAAATTGGGGTTTTAAGAACGTTTCTGAGACAATTTTCTGGGGTAAGCTTTCTTTCTATTACTTGGGCAGTGATTTGCAGTGCTATGCAAAACTCTGGACCTCTCCTCATAAATTGTCAGTATTTCAACATCAGCATGAATAATGTATACAAGAGACAGCATAGGAAGAAGAATTCAGATTTGTAAAAGAGGAACAGCAGATGCTGAAAACCCTAATTGTGGTGATTGGGCAATGTTGTCTAGTCCATAGCTCAAGACTTTGACACTTACTGACTTTAACAGGGTTGTGCAATCCATGGACATGGGAATTTAGCTTGGCTGAAAATGAGTGTATTTTACCTGATAGTTTTCTCAAGAAGGTGACGGTTCCCAAATGTCTAAATTAATATTTTGACTGAATTCCACCACATATGCCTCATCTCTACTGAGCACAATGGAAGACTTGTGTTTGGGGTTGATTAACAGAGGACACAGGATTAGCACATAGTAGACTAAATTGTAAATGACTGAAAAGAAGCTCATTTGTGTCTATTTATTCATCCTTATTAATAGTTTTGGGCACTTAGAAATGCCTCAAGGAAAGGCAGAACTGCAAGTAAATAAGTTTGTGAATACTACCATTAAACTCTGGGGTATTTGAAATACACAAAAATGGCGAAAATTAATGGATACCAAAATCTCAAGAAATCAGATTTTCTGAAATACATTTATAATTCCAACTTAAATTATTGCCTCTTGAATACCAAATATTTACCTGTTAGCATGTAGGTCATATAATAGCTCAATGAATTATTTGTTCATATGTTGATTTTGAAAGCTATTAAAAAAGTTTTGTTTAAGTAATTTTTGGTAAAATTCTAATGTACTTCAAGCCACTGAATTTTAAAGATCATTACTGAGCAACAGTTTTTATTTTCTTTCAATGAAATTTATTGGAATAGCTGGCTAAGGGCCAGAAAAAAAGGTAGTAAATCAGATATCTATTAGTGACAATTCAGAACTTCAACAATTTTATCATGAAACCTGAAAAATCCTTTCATACTTTTTGGATGTTTTTCATAAAAATAAAATTCCATGTAAGTAGAAGCAGAAGAGACTGTTGAGTAGGAAAAATGGTGCCAAATGAGGAATCAGAATACCCATGTTCTTGATTCCTGGTTCTTTTATATCTAGTTATATAACCTGGAAATTTATGCAAATTATCTGAGCCTCATTTTTCACATCTGAAAAATTAAAGTGTTAGAATAAATAATGTATAAGTCTTGTTCCATGTCTTATATTCTATGGCTTTTTTACTCTGTGATCCAACGTAGAAGTTTGCAAGCTCCTTTCCAGAAACTTTTTCTTGAGTTGTATTAATGTGTTCTACTGTTAAAGTTAGTATTTTCCTAATCCATTGGGAAAAATTGATATTAATATTTTCCAAATTCAATATTTTCTTTGATAATTTTTCTTATAATATTGGTAGCTGCTAATACTTATCTAAATAAGAATAAAATACAAATGTTATCTGATTTAGCATGAATTTTTAATTTTAGACATTGTCAGTTTAGTACTTCATGATGGCTAAGAGGTGCTCTGCATCTAATGTTAGTCAGGAGGCTCCCGTCCGTTCTCTTGCTCCCTGTCTGAGCTGAGCAAATCTCCAAACCTCTCAGGAACTCATGTCTTCATGATCAATTGGCTCCTTCTAATAATAACATAGCATTTCATATAATAGTACATGCTCGGGGGGCACTCAGGAATTAGAACTTAGAGGATGCTAAGGAAATAAGAGAGCCCCCAAGGAGCTTGCAAGGTGAAGAACAAGGGAAGTGGGATCAATATTCATGGTAACTTTCAAAGCATATAAACAAGTTTGTAGCTGATGACAGCTATAACTCGGTAGAAAAAGTAATTTAGAACAATATTCGTATTCCCTCTAAGTGTAAAAAAATAAAATTCCACGAACCAATAGCTAAAGTCTGTCATGCAGACTACACCACTAAATCTTGCAAGACAAGCCTAAATGCTGAGAAAGAGGTTTCTTATTAATGGTAACTTGTTTGCTGTACTAGGTTAACTTTCTTCTGATAATTATAATCGTTCACTAACCTTGCGCCGTTACTTAACTATTTCTTAGGTAGAAAATTGAAAACTCTTAGAGACTATATATTATTCCAATCATATTTAACAAATTCTCATGTTAGTACTTAATATGTAATTTTACAATGAATTTATGCATCATTGAAGTATTCTGAATTGAAAAGATCTGATTGGTGGATCTAAGAGTCTGCCCATGACTGTTTTTTTTGTGCACACAAACACACACAAACATCACAACAAAACAAACAAAACTGCTCTTAAGTAAGAATATTATAAACAAGGTTTTATTTTGCCTGATGGTAGGAAACCTAAGAACCCTCTCAATGATAATTTGAAGAATTGGTTGATGATGGAGTTCTGACAATGAAAGCAAACAGCTTCCTCTCATGTCTCCAGACCCAAAATGTGCAGTTGACTGTCCAGTTAAAAAGTCTGTACTATAGGCATATTGACAGCTGGGAGATGAGCAGAGGAAAGTTGCCATAGAAAGACAAGGAGGTAGAAGGAAAACCAAGGCTATACTCTGTGATCAATCCCAAGGGAGAAAAAATTATAAGATGGAAGTGGTGGTCAATCATGTTGAATATTGCAAAGAAAATTTGGAGGCTTTTCTGAGGATTTTCAATTGCTTGCTGCTAGTGGAAGCCATTACATTGAAAGTACCTAGGGATCATGTCATTATTAGGAAGTAGCATAAAGGGATGACCTTAATGAATTTATCATATACGTGAAGAAAAAATATTACTGTAGGATTAGAAGAACATAGCTGTATCAAATTACAAAATGTCACCAAGGTTTAAATATCTCACCAGATTTGTTTCTATATATAATTCTGTTTTAAGACATATTTTCTTTTTCATGTAGGAGCTCTGCTTCTCCTATTGATCAACCTTCTCAGTGCCCAAGATTGTGAATGTGACTTAAAATCTAATTTGATCACCCACTGCTGCTTCTCTGAATTTGGTGACGTCTGTAGGATAAGCAGTCTCCCATCTCGTATACCCAAAGAGGGACGGCGGTCTTGGTCATTTTGCCATACAAACTCCAGGGAGGCAAGTTCACCTCTGACCCCAACTCTGTCTCTTTGGTGTGGGTAGACTGTGGGCAGAATGCTGCTATTTCTCATAAGTTTTTTGTAATCACAGCCATCTTTCACGTGCATCACTGAAGAAACCATAGATACATCCTACTATTTCAGTACTGTGATTCTACTTGACAGACAAAAATTGCCCTAAACTGTCTGGCAGGTTCCTTTTGTTTTGTTTTGTATTCTTTGATGTAGATTCTGTAAGTTCAAGGCATACAGAAGCCAATGATCTAGTTTTCTTCAACTCTTTGACCTGAGAAGACATCCTGGATATTCACTAATTGTAGATCTAGATGAGACCTCCTTCTTATTTTCAGAGATGATTGTGCTATAATAATTTAACTCCTGATACATATTCAAGTATCACTTTTGTTTTTAATCTCTGTTTTCTTTTTGTAGATATTCCTTTAAGTATACCTAAAGTAATAGAGTGGATTGTTGAACATTTCTCTCAAAACAAGATTTTCTTAAAAACTCATCACAAGAATTTTCTCTTTATTCCCTTGTAAAGGGGAATGCTAAATTATTTTTACAGCTAAATAAAAATAACCAGTCAATGTTTTCAAAAAAGCTCTATGGAAACTTTCTCTCTATGATCTCTTTTCAAGAATATGTTCAAAACATATAGTAATGTTCTTTATTTATTTAGACTTGTTAAAGTTTCTTGGTATTCATGTCAGCAATTTTTTTCTCAGGGTTTCTAGAGAACAATTTTTAGAGTTAGTTGCTAGTTACGATTATCAAGGTGCTTATCAGCTATACTTTTCACTGAAATACAGGTGGTCACTGACACTTATACCTGGATGAAAATATTTTGCTACTAGTCATTGACTCATCTCTTAGGCTTCTTACTATAACATATTCTGCTTTTGTGTAGAAAATGGACACAGGTGCACATGCATAAATGTTACTCTTTGGATTTTTCCGGACACTTCCTGAGTCTTCCCTGGCTTTGTGGAGTGAGTTATGTGGCCTTGTCACCTATTGGCTTGCATCCAGATGGAAAGTGGGGAGTTCTGAACCTCCATTTTCAATGAAGTAAGAATTTTTTCTAGACATTCATTGCCAAGACATTAAATTCACTTTTTCTATGGTTCTTATTTTCTCATAGTCTATAAGAATTGGGTTGTCGTTTTTGGTAAAAAGAAATTGTATAGCATGATATACAGAAACATGGTAAACAAAGGAGAATCAATAATAAAACATTTTAATATCCAGCCTTTTTATTTTCTCTATTTTAGATCTTGCTATTTTAATGAGCTGCATCTTTGTATCAGTCAGGTCATGGTAGGAAACATAATTCACCAGATGGCTCAAAGAGACAAGGGTTTAGTTACAGAGATGTGAGAGGGGTAAGGGAACTAACAAAGGCTGGCAAGGACACAGAGACGCAACAGTGGGAAGTTGGTATCCTCTGGAACTGCAGGGAAGGAAACAGTGTTTCTAGAGCCCAGTGAGAACTGGAACTGTGGAGAAGGGTCCGCCCATGGGAGCCATGGAGGGATGCAGCTACTGCCGGAGAAGCAGTGCTGAAACAGGTAGGGATTGGGAAATAACCATGACCTCTTTCTCCTCCCACACCCTGGTCTCCCTCCAGAGCCTCTCATTGGCTGAACCCCAACCAGAAGCCAACTAACAAGGGAGTTCAGGTGATAGGTAGAAAATAGAAGGGAGGAGATGGACCTGGGAAAGCAAACAGGAAAACCACCAAAAACTTATAAGGGTAAAACTACTCTTTAATTAGAGTGTTAGTTTTACTTATTTATTTTACTCTGGATTCAGCAGCAATACCATAGATGAAAGAGTAGGTGTGCTATAATATAAACAATATAAGAAAACTATTAAGACTCCAGGTTTTACACAGTTATGTACTGGATCTATTGGACTTCTACGAGATTTACACGACTTTAAATGTGTTTTTTTAAAGTATCATTTCAATTGCCTGAATCCCTTTTTTTCAAACAGCATCTTATTAAAAATTGCCCATATTAATAGAGAAAATTGGAGGTGGCTGTTGGAAGTAACAGTGTACAGTCCCCCCACTCTGACTTCTCTTTCCGAGTCTTATACTATAAATGCCACTAAAGATCCTGCTGGGAACACCTGGGCTCCAAGGAACCAAGTTTAAGAAACTTTGTTTTATGTGAAGATATTATAAATTGAATTTTCTATTCCTTTGTTAATCCATTTTCTGTAGGGAAAAAATTGCTTAGAGTAGACCAGCTGTTTCTTCAGTTTGTAGAAATGTGGAATATATTAAGAAAGCTTCAGTGTTCTACTTCAGGATGGGGCAGTTTTGTTTCTTCCATCTTTTCGTTAAATACAGAGTCTGTGACTGATAATTTCAAGACTGAAGGTTTATGTTTATAAGAAAGTGGTGGATAGTTGGTCAGTCTCTAGTGGGAAATGTGGAGGATGTTTGATGATTCCAAATTAATGTATTCTCACTTCAAAATAAATTTGATCAGTTAGTCAGCAGCTCAGTTTATTTCTTCATCAAACAAATAATTAATAAGCATCTACTCTGTGCCAAATACTGCATTAGGCACTTGCAGTTATAGCAAGAGCAAGAAGGATAAGTTTTCTGCTCTCATGGAGATTACAGTTCAGCAGGGGACATAGATGACATATATTAAGCAAATATGTACAAAATAATTATTTAATTATATCTGTAATGTGTTGTTAAAAAGTATAATAGCTGTAGGACACTTAAACCATTCTACTTGTAATATGTGTTTATATATATACATGTATAGATAGATAAGTAGATAATATAGTGTGTTTAATTTATAAAATCCTATTTCGTAAATATACATACATTGTCGTGAGTGCTCAAAAAATTTAGCACCCCAAGAGACCTGGAGTCCACTGGTCCAGAATAAGGTCTGAAGTCCTCAGTACAACAACCAAGGCCTTTGTAATCTGGCTCCAATCCATTTTCTTCCATTACCTCCCCACCTACTCATGCTGAATTGACCTCCTGGACGCCACTTATTTGCATGCTGCATCTATCTCATCCCCATATGGTCTTGTTCTTTTTGTTCTCTCTGCCTGGGACTTCCTCTCTTATTTCTGCCTACCAAACAATTCCTCATTTTGAACTATTCCCTAATTTAAATCCTTATCAGTTCATACAGCTCCATGAATTCTTCACTGATCATTCAGCTAAAAGTGATTCCTCCTTCCTCTGAAATCCCATAGCTCTTAATCATGTTTGGGACTTATATCCTGCATCATTTGATTTTATGTTTTATACACTCATTCAATAAATATGTAATGAGTGCCTATTGTGTGCCAGCAATGAGCAAATATCTCTCTGCTTTAGTGGAGCTTGGATTTTATTTATTTGGTGAAATTTAGTTCCTGAAGAGTAAGATTACATTTATCTACCTTTGCAATTTTATCTACTTCAGAACCAACAAGATGCTGTGATTTTAACAGCTGATGAGTAAAAATTGGTGAATGTATGAAGTGATTTCATTTAGCCATTACACTAAAAACTGCCATATTGTTAATCTTTCTAAGAAGTTCTACTTCTTCCTGCTATTTTCTATATGCAACAAAAGTCTGGATTAAAACAACTGAAGAAATGAAAGTACATTGAAATATATATATATATATTTAAAAGGTAGGCATTATCATTGGAATTATTATTATTTTCATTTGACTGACGTATAAATAAATAAGACAAACTGGTTTTTTGGGGGAAGCCTTCAATATTTCAATCATCTCAGTTCTCTACTTTATGATATATCTATACACCAAGGCTCAGTGATTCCTCCAACAAGGCTAATTCCCGTGAATGCCCAACAGAAAGAAAACAGAATAGAAAGGAGAAGTAGATACATCAAATTTTGCTTAGGTCTGCTGGCAGATTTCCATGATGTCAGCCTAATTTTCTTTTTGTTCCAAAGCAGAGGCTCATGGGCTTCTTTCTGTTTCTTTACACTGGTTCTTGATCATGATTCCGAGAGTCCTACAAATACACTGAGTGTCAGATTACCTGGTTCCAGCTGTAAAGCAAATTTTTGAAGACAGGATTTTATGTCTTTATTTCTTTTTGCAGTTGAAAGGTGGCTCTGAGTTGCAGTCTGACTGAGCTCCTGAAAACAGTACTGAGAAGCTGTCTATAAATAAGTAGTTTTGTTTACAGGAACTTACTGGGGAACTGGACTTGTACCACCTGCCACTTGGCCAATGTTGAGAAGTGAGAGGAAGGGGTTTCAGTCTCCTAAGATAATTCAAATCAGCCAGTCTACCTCCAAGTAGGTTTGTTGTCTTAAACCAGATACAGACACCCTTTCTCTCATTAATCTACCTTAGAGCTATTTGACAGTGTTTTATTTTTCCCAGTTATACCTGGCTGTCTCTTTTATAAGCTTTCTAAGAACGCATTTCCTTTGCCTAATGTGTCAACTAAAAGAAAATTAGGTAGGATGAGAAGAACTATACGAAAATAAACTGCCTAGAATTATAAAAATAAATATCTGCAAAGTTTTATACTTGTCCCAAAATTCTTAATTTAAGCCAGTTAAGAAATTTTAATTCTGTGGGCTGGTGGCAAACTGGAGTCCATACGGAGCTTCTCAATTGGTCTTCTGAGTAGGTGGGATATAAATATCATGACAGCGTTTCTGTTGTGTCCCTTCCATGGTCAGAGATGCTGTTTTTTCTGTCTGGTTGGTCCTAGGCATGGTGTGTTATGACAGAAATCACTGGTGAATTTTGTTTCATGAGGTGGTGACACTTAGTTAGCGAGTAACTAAAGCCAGACACTTGTTTCCTAAGATGTGTTTTGTAAACCTAAAATGCCATTAGAAGAGGGAGGCCATGCTGTTACTAATTTAAGGCTCCCTGAAAGCTTGTTATTAAGGCAAATAAGAAATGAGTAGACAAAGTTTTCTGTACATTTTGTAAAACATGAAGTAATGTGAGGTAATAGGAAGAGAGCCTGAAAAATAAAGCCTATCATTCTCTCCAAATTTTTACCCATCTAGCCCACACTTACCAGTGTCATAGCCCACGCTGACTCTGATGCCTGGGAACATCTGTAAGACGAAGAACTAGTACTGTATTCTGAGTCACATGTTCTATTTTTATTTTAAAGTCCTATTTAGAGCTTGGCTACTATTAGGCTTGTCCTGATTTTCCTCAGTTACTGTGATTTAGCCTGTTGGTTATTCGCAAAATGCACGTTAATAGTCAGAGACTGGTTTTAATGGATGCCTAGAGTTAGAGGAATAAAGAAATTGAGAACCTATAGGACAGAAGGTTAAATAACCTTAACAAATATAGTGTATTTATTTAATTAGGAAAAGATAGAATTTATTTTCTTTCTTAAAAGTGGAAGAGAATTATTTGGAAACCTTCAGGAGAAGCCATCCATCAATGAAAGCGACAGAAGGATTGAAGCGGAGACCTATGCACTGCTCTGCTCATTGCCCTGTTGTTATTAGCAATTATAAGGAAGTAGATCCGGAAATAGAGACACATGGTACCAAGACATCAGTACAGTAACCAGTACTTTCAGACATCACCACAAAAACATACACTCAGGATTTCACAACCCTCTCACATTGGCAATGTCACAATGCTGCCTTGGGCAAGGTTTTCGTCTCCTTTTTGGGTAAAGTAGGGTTCCTTTTTTTCCTCACACCTACTCCTATAAATCACTTTTCTTGAAGGGCAAACTAAAGTTTCTTAGTTTCAAGATCGTACTTGTCATGAGGAGGGAAATCCTGCTCATGCCATTTAAAAGTCAGCTTAATGTGTTTGGCTAGCTACAGAGAGTGATGAGGGCCATCGTTCCCTGGCGAACTACTTGAGTCAGTTCAAATATGGAAAGCCTTAAAAACACAGCTAAAATGTTTTATTGATAACACAATTTATATCACTTTTGTGTATTTACAAAAAATTATATTACTCTGTAGTTTTTTTTTTTTTTAATATCTTAAGCCTGTGGTGTTATCACTGTATTCACCGAGGTTGGCAAATTTCATCACATGGAAGACCTCTCCTTGTCAATATATTTTTCTTGCCTTTATCTCTATAAAACTTTCTTAAGAGATCCCTCTCCCTTTCAGTTAGCAAATACTAAGTGAAATGGAGAATTAATACATTCAGTAATTTGATTGAGGTTAAAAAAAAAAAAAAAACCCTAAAACACACTCCAGACTTTCACCTTGGATATTTAGTAGGTTCTGTTTTTATACTTGAATTAAATGAGTAATAGCTTGAGTGCAGCCCCAGAGAAGTGAAAGGGCAAAAAAAGAGGTCGTTTTTTATTTCTGGCTACTGGTAGAATTTTAAAGGAAATCACCTCTAGCCAAGCTGCTTCTGAAATTATAGACAATGCCACACACAAGAATAGGCAGGTGTTGGAGCTGTGGGCTCCTCTTCTGCAGCTCCGTAGAGTGGTGAAGGATGGTAAGTTATCATGAGAGGAGGAAAAGAACCTAGAGTTTTATATCGTCAATTCAGGCAGTAGCCTCTGAATGGTGACTCTGGAAAGTCACTGCCATAGAAGCACCATGGAAATAATTGGACTCATTTTAGGCAAATTCATCAATTCACAAAGAGAAAAGAAAGTCTATGAAAGGTTAAAGAGTTTCACCTCTAATACTTACCAAAGTACAAGCTGCATGGTCCTTAAGAGAAATCCACTCATTGTCTTATTTTTCCCCATCCATATTGGTGATAATATCATCATAAAAATCATTTAAAACTATAAAGCATCATGGCTTAAGTATTACATATGTGGTACTAGAGATATATTTTTGAAAAGTTCCATTTAAAAGATCTATGATTCTCATCATATTTTTAAAAAATAAAGAACAGGCTACAAAAATATATAGGACATGCTGCAGGATTAAACTTTTCAATCTGACGAAAATTTTCTCTTTGTCTTGCATCATCACATTCTCCAAGAAAATCGGTAAAAATGTTGTTTAATTTTATTATGGTTTTTAAACAAATGGATCATTAATTCCTAAATGCAAGCTAGAAGCTAAGTTCAAACCTAGAGCTAATTTTAGAGCAAGTTACAGATATTCCACTTTTTGGATTTTTAGTTAAGTTATTGTTGATTTCCCTGTACTGGAACAAACCACATGCCAGAAGAGTAGAAAACACAAGTAATTAAAAGTAGGTTCCTTCATGTTTGAAAAGGAGTCATTCCTTAGGAATTGGTAGAAAGGAAGTGTTTTCTTTGCTCTGGCACCTTTTCCAGGAATGTGACTAGTCCATTTGGAGAGAAGATAAACTGGGTTCCCACATAGAGTCACAAACCTCAGAGAAAGGAGAATTAGATGAAACATGTATATAATCCCCGTGCATAGTGGCAAGCGTGCCAAGAAATAACAAGTGGGAAGTTATGGTAAGGTCCTCCTCTGCCTACTTTTCCAATAAAACCTCAGGTTTGCCCCGGATGGTGAATAGGTTGGGGAAATATATCATTTGTTCATTCACTCATTAATTCACTCACTTATGCATTCCATCAGCAAATATTTCATGAGCACCTACTATGAGCCACAGACTGTATAAACCTGGAGAGAGTGTGGTGAGCAACACAGACAGCACTCAATGCAGTTATTTGAACCAAGTTACAATATTTCAAAAGCTGCTGTCTAATTTACCGAGCAGTTTCTCAACAAAATTTCTTGAAAAATTACTTGGCAATAGATGAACTTCAGATGAATCTGTCATCACAATTATCACAGAGAATGAGTTGTCTGAAATATTTGGGATTCGTTGTGTTGTTCAAATTTCCTAATGCTATACTCTGTGTAATCCCCAAATGGTATGTGTACATACTTGCCCAGTTCTGCTCTTTATGCCCACAATTGATGATACATGAAGTGTGATGTTTGTTGTATGTTGAAAGTAGTGTGCATGCGTGTGTGTATTAACCACAAATAATGTTTTAAATTGCTGTTGAGGAATGATATGAGAGTAATATCTAGCATTGAACTTGGTGCAGAGAAAATGTTCAATAATCTATTTTTTTCAATGATTGAATGAACCATTCTATCTGTGTATCTCTGTACACGAGAATGTGTTGGTCATTATCATTATCAATATTACAAGCAACATTTCTTCACCTTTACCCACAACTTACTCCTTTTTATGCATTTCTGGTTTTAGTTATAGGTGTTATTTACAGCAGTACAGGCAGCAAAGCACAATGTTTCATTTACCAGAGTCTCACCTTCTAGACTTTTGTATTCTGGTGGCAGGAGAGGAGACCAGAGAGACATGGCAGGAATTGGGATGATCCATGTGGACAGGAAATGTGTGTTAGTGTCTGGTCCAGTGAAGGCACTCATTGGTGTCCATGGAAGGGTTAATCAGTGAGTGGCTGAGTGAGGCTTCATGCCTCCTGCCAACTGAGCTCCACTCTGCCATATGTTTTCTAATGCTTTATATGCTTTTTACTAAAAATTTTATTTAATAAAATCTTTTATAATGAATATTTGAATGAGGCTCTGCCTATTACCTTGGTATTCTAGTTAAAACCTCAAGACTAGTATATGATAAACAACACTATAGTCTAAAGAATGAAACAAGTAGCTACCAGATACAGTCTCTAAGACTCCCTAAGAAGTGGCCAAATTTGTCCCTCACATTTACCCCCATTACTCCAACTAGGCTTTATAAAGATAAGACTAAAAATTTACGAGTGGTTGAAGTAGTAGAATTTATGAGAGTAGAAGTTGTTAGCCTGGGGAGAAATTGCATACCCACTTAGCAATTACCCTAAGTGAAAGGGACTCCAAAGAAATCACTCTTAGCGATTGGGGGTGTTTCTAAGAGGGGGAGACTGGCATTTCATTTATTGGTTGGATATTCGCCTATGCAGCAGACTGGCTGGTCTGCCCCTGGATATTATCTGAGTGGATGGAGAAGACAATTGGAGAGATGACAAGGAAAGGGAGGGCAGCGGTGACACATTCTATACCACTGCGTTAGGCAAGCCTGTGGAGGATTTTTGTGAGCCAAGTGGATGCGGTAACAGGTGATCAGATGAGCTATCCAAAGGTCCCCTATGTAGGAGGCTGGCCTGACATTTGTGCAGACGAGGCTATGGTGTGGACTGCATGGGCCAGGAACCAGGGAAGAGGTGGTTTGTAGGAAGTCATCTGATGTCATCTAGAGAGAGCATTGCCCATGTCAGGTAAGTCTACCCCGAGAGAGCCAGCGTTTACATGCATGTCTCAGAGAGGGCATCGACAGCTAAGAGTGAATCACCAACAGTTGCTATTAAGTGCTTCTTTCTTCTGAGCCCCCTCTTCTGATATGACTTTGGAAGAGTCAGGGGTAGAAATGACTGAAGCAGAAGAGGGGAATCAAAGAGTAGATTTGCTCCCCTACTCTCTCCTACATGTCTTTCAGTATGTATGTCCTTCAGGCCACACATCCTTCAGGCCTAAATTGCCGTGATAGGGGTATCTACGTTTTGTGGGGCCTTATACAATTCGGGGAACTCTCTTTGAAAAGTAGAATACAGAATTACAAATGCAATATTAGGTACAGGGTTTGCAAGGGGTCCCTGAAAGTTCAGGACCCTTAGGCTTAACCTTCATTATCTTTGCAGGAATTCTAGTACTTATGGGAGTGAGGAAAAGAACCATGCATCGCATATGAGATTGACGTTTTTATTTAGTAGAGGCTAGCCATTCAAAAGTCCAATATGTATCTATCTATCTATCCATCCATCTATCTATCATCTTTCCATCATCATAATCATCATAATGTAGGTGTTCTGATAACTGAAAGTGATTGGAAATCTAAGTTATGCCTAAGTTATTATCAAGGAACACAGAAAGTAGATCTTTCATGATGTATTAAAACGTAATGGCCTGAGAGCAATAAAGTCACTTCCTGATTGTACCTCAAAACCATTTAATATCCTCAGCTTTAATTCTTTGTAAAACAGTCAAGGAAACAAAGGAATATTTTATAATTACTTAAACTAAATCCATTAATTCAAAGATAAGCAATTACAGATAAATAATTAATGATAGAAATATGACCTTTAAGTACAATAACTTCAGAGTCCCTAGATGTGGACAAAAGTCCCAGAGGAACATGGTCCAGAAAGTAGATTGTTTGTTATGACAGAGGTCTAGCTCCATTTTATTTTTGATCTCACAGAGGGCGTAATGACCATTCTTTTGCCTGAGCTGTCTTGAGTACTTGTTATAACAATCTCATTTGTGAATAGGGATTTTCACTCCTGAAGAAGAAACTCTATATTTGTGTTCTAATAAAATAATACGAGATGTGACACCCTATTAATTCACTGCATGTCCAAAGCAGAATATCTTCTTCAGACACATGATATCTGATCATCTTTGCCTCTTCATTCTACTACCATTTATTCCCCTATATTTCAAGGGGAACGTGAAAACTCCAGAAATAACTGTCCAGGAACTGATTTTCAGTTTTGTGAGGATTTCTGAGAGCAAATAATTTAGAAGTCTGGATAAAGGCTATCAAAAATACTCAGGTAAATAACATCCATGAGTTTACCTTATAAGGTAACCTATATTTTCTTAAGGCTTCTTCGAACACTTAATAGATAAGATATCTTCTCAAAGTTGTGGACAAAAAGATATGTTTTTCTGTTTCTGTGCCTAGACAATCAACCACTTGATGATAGAACTATTCTTTATATTTCTTGTGAATCCTCAGAGCTGGCTACATTGCTTGGAACTCAAGTTACCGATGTATATTTTTGAATCAAACAGTGGCATCATCAAATCTATTACCAGTGTGATATGTTGGAGAAATTAACTGTTATTAATAATTAGGATGGATAGCAAGAGGGAAGGGAGATTAGGATGTAGCTCTACTTCTGAATGTCCATTTTGGTAGTTGCCAAAAATTCAGTTTATGTTTACATAACTAAATAACGATTTATAGTGGAACCGATGAAGCCTAGATTTCTAAAGTAGAAATTACTCCACCCTAGATTAAATGTTTGTGACCAACATGACTAAAATGAAATTAGAGTCCAAGTCTGTGGGATACAAAGTCACCTGTCCTCGCACTATATTAACTGGAATCAGAGCACAGAACTGAGAGATATAGCTGTCAATCACTCCAAAGTGACAGCAGTAAGTGACTGTGGTGGCCTGCTCTGTTGAGACTGTTGGAGAGAGTGCCGCAGCAAAATGCTGCACTCTCTCTGACCTTAACTTGGAAAGCCTTGTCAGTCTTGGCTATAAGACCCTTCCCTCCTCTCTCTGTGAGGGGCTGCAGAATGTGCTAGTGTTATCAGGGGAATGCTCACGCCACAGGAAGTAACACTCTCAAATAAGAAGAACACATCTAAGTAACAATAGTAGCACCTTCAACTTGAAAGCTCAAATTTACCCAAGTAGCACTTTCATCTGGAACAAAAAACCTGGAGGCTATTTTTAGTAATAGTCCCAGTCATAGAAAATGCATCTGCTCTGGTGATTTCAAGCTGCAAAACTACTTTGGTGAATATGCTGTGGGGGTTTGAGAGGTTCTCTCAACAGCCTCACACATGTTAAACTGCCTGCAGCCTCTGATACATAGATGCTTAATATTAGGCTCACCTTTTTTTTTGCACCAGTACTTCTCTTTGGGATGTTCCTCCTACTCATTAAGGCTTTAAAAAAATGCTTTAGGAATTCAAGGTTCTTAACTCAGGTTGAAAATCTAATTAGATGATGATTCTAGAAATTCTTCCTCAACAGTGAATTACAAATCCTCTCTCTTACCCCATTCCTTCTGTTGCACATTCTAGGCCCTGTGGGTTTATCATATTACTCCAGTTTAACACACACACATACACACACACACACACACACACCCCTGATGGGGCTTTGCTACGTCTAGTCTTTCTTCTAGTTTATCCACCTTGCAAATCCCTGCCTGACATACTTGCATAAAGGGTAACTCCAATTACTCAAAGACCCTCTTCAAAAGGTCTTTCACCATCTGAGATGAAATTCAAGCTAACTTTTTAATTTGACGTTTAACTCGCTTTTCTTACCTTAACCCTTTAAGGCACTTTATGGTCCTGTTAAATTTGTCTCTCCATTGTTTTTCCTACGGATGCATGCTTAATTTTTGGCTTTTGGGTTGTTTCTTTCTCATGTTCTTGCCTTAGCCTGTTTTCCTCCTTCCTGGGGCCTCTGTCCAAGCCCACTGCTGTCAATCCATCACTCAAAGCCCTTCTCAGATGCCTTTTTTCCCTGAAGCATTTCAATGTCTCAAAATAGATGTCGCTCTTTAAATATATAGTTGACATTATCAACTGTTAATTATCACACACTTCTTTTATAAGAGTTACTCTTATACATCTCTTATTTTTCCCAGTAAGCTGTAAATTTCATAAGGTCTGGGACTATGCCTTATTCAACCTGCGTGCTTGGAATAGTATCCTGGATAGTAATTGATCTGTATATATACAGATTACATAACTGCATATCTAGTTACATATGTATTTATACATATTTGACTTAAATAGATGGAAGAATTAGAGTCACATCAAAAAGAAAATGGGCCACGTCTTACTTTATGATAGAAGTGGTAACTTAATTCTTCACTTGGCTTTCTTTTTCTACCTACTAAAAACAGCCCCCAAACTACAATGTAAATGGTAGGGTTTTTTTTTAACCAAAAGGTTATAAAGCTTAAACACATGATTCAGAAGGCAAAATGAATAATTAAGTCAGTCCTGCCGTGACATGTTTTAAATGGAATGCTTTTCTATCTGTTATGTCTCCCCAAAGAATAATAGTAAGGATTTTTTTCCACCTATGACTTTGTCTCATAATAAATTGTATTGGAAATTTTCGTGTGCTCCTTCTTTAAAATAGCATACCAACTTCAACATTTCCTTAGATGGCATGCTGATCACTTAAAAACATTACTTACAAATTATTTGCCAAGTTATTTTTATAAGCCGGAGTTTCTTCTGAGGGAAATTATTTTAAATGTTTGGCTGACTTGGGCCTCCAATAAATAGTGCTTGTCAATAAATATTAAACAATCATATGAATATGGAGTTGAAAACCAGAATTGTACCTGTGCCATGGGGTTTATTATCCACTTTTCACGATGCCTGGGGTATGGAGGCTAAAAGGTCTATTGCAAATCCTGTATTATTCATTGAGAAACATCCACTGAGGACCATGACTTGAAACTTTTGCAACTGTTGAAAACTTCTGTAATAAAGCAGATTTCTTCAGTGTGCCATCTTATCAGAAAAGAAAAAATGCTGATGAAACTTTAACGCTGCCTTCAAAGATATCATCTTCTCTTTGAGTGGGTTTTGGATATAAAATATAGAATCTGAGATATCAATTTAGAAAATTTGGAATGTGTTTTGTTTTCATTGAACAGTTCAAGAACAAAAGATTAAATAATTAACCAAAAAAGCCACATTCCAAGGGCTGAATTTTGCTCAGGATAACTTGGGCTGTGGAAGAGCTGGTGGACATTTCTCAGCTCTCGTTTGGCTGTCTTTCAGAGACCCAACCACAAGTGGTCAGGGATTCGGAAGTGGATGGACTGTCTTCTTGCTTTTATCATCAGTGTACTGTGACCTTAGTGGTCACTTAACCAATAGTGTTTCTGTTTGTGTTTAATGATTAAGGAATGTGAGAGCACAGTGGTTAGGAGCATGGACTTGGAGGCAGGCTGCCTGGTTTGAATCATTGCTCTGCCGCCTAATAGTTCTATAACCTGGAGCAAGTCGTTCAACCTTTCTGAATCAGTTTCCTCACCTGGAATGTTGGTATAATAGTAATACCTCCCTCTGAATGTCATTGTGAAGATCGAATGAGTTAATATTTTTAAAGCACTTAGAACATTGCCTGGCATGAAGTAAACAGTATCAGATGTGTTAGTTATTACTTTTTCTGTAACCTCAGCACCCAACACTGTGGCTGAGACTCAATGGTAAGCATTCAATAAATTCTCAGCAGCTAATGATACCTCGATTCATCTAGAAATTATCAAAAGGAATCAACTGTGGTGAGTTAAATAATTTTCAACTTTCTATACTGGTGAATCTAGTTCATTTTATCTGAGTGGTCTGAGTGAACATCAGTGCAGCTTAGAATTGCTCTAACGTGGGTGCCTTCCCGTGAATCTTCTCTGATTGTGCTAAAACGAAATCTCCTGAACTTAAGAATTCAGTTTGCTTTTCAGAGGGATGGTGAATATGATGCACTTCTGAATGCCTGAGTAACTTAAAACATAGAGACAATCTGGGTTCCTATGGTTTTCTCAAGAATGGGGGTAGCGGTTACCCAGGCTTCATTTTGAGGCTCTGTTGCCACTACTAATGTAAGTGGAACCCCAAGGGGACTTCCAGCTCTGACTCATCCTAACCCGAATTCACTGGATACAGTTAGAACCCACTAGCTTGGAGAATGAAGCCAGTCAAATTCCTCCTTGGCTCCCTCCTCTCGGCTCCCTCTAAAAGCAGTGCATTATCTTTTCTAGTGTCGAATCCCACTATTGGCTTTTTTTTTTTTTTTCTTTCCCAAAGTGGAACTTGAACCATATTAGAAAGTCTGACCATCTAGCTACTGCTTTTCTGCAATGGCTAATGCTCTTAGCTGAGGCTGGATGTCTAAGTAACAGAGCATGATCTCCTATGCACATTACGCAGTAATAGTTTCTGGGAGACTGTGGAAAGTATGCAGTATTGGCATAATAGATCAAGACTTTCATCAACATAAAAGGAAAGGAATTACAAGGTACTTGCTGACAGGGAATTGTAGCTTGAGAGGGCACTCAGGGGGCAGATACACTAAAAGCATTTTGGCACGGTGAAGTATATTTCCTGGACAGATGTGTTTCATTTGTGATGGACGGGCCTCACACTTCTCATGAGTTCTAACATGCCAGTTACAAGTAAGCTGAAGCCATGTTGTGTCAGATACTGTTATCACAGGAAGTTCAGTGTTGTCACCCCCTTAAGGTGACATTACTTCAAGAAAGCCAGACCAGACTTGTCTTCTGAGAAAAAAGCAGTGGTTCCATTTTTATTTAGTGTTTTGTCCTCTCATCTTGCCAGTCAGATCAGGTTAAAAGTAGCGATATTTGGTTTTGTGTGTATGCCTATGCAATCCTGGCCATTTTAACAAACCACTTCATTTTGCCTTTTCCAATTTCTCCTTATAGATTCTGAGTAATATGAGTATTATTCACGTTCAGAAGGGCTAGCTTACAAAAGTGTTGGTTAGAAAGAATGGAGATATTTTCTTATTTTATCAGAGAGAAAAAATAAAAAACCCTTAATAAAATAATTATTAACATGTTAATGAAATCACAAAATATAATTTTTCCATTGTTGTATATGAGAAAATCTGGAAGGGTGAAGTTGTTATTTTCCCCCAATTTTCACACTGCCTGCAATTTTTCAGCTCTACCTGAAGCCTGTTATTTTCTTTAGAGCTGAATAAGTAGATTCAGTGTTGTCCTTACCCTAGACAGCCCCTTTTCATCATAAAGTCTAATAAGAAGGCCCCAGACATAACTACAGTGTCCCAGACTGCCCTTTATACTAGACGAAAGGTAAAACGAGCCGATCAAGTAACAAACTACAAATTGATGTAGGCAGTGAGAACAGAAGACTGGTTTTCTGCCCTGTAACGTCTGCATAAAAGCGGAGAATATGGTTAAAAACATTGGCGGCAGCCAGTTACTGGAATAGCTAGCACTTCCAGGAACAAATGCATTCCTAATGAATTTGTGGACACTGCATTTACCGCAACAACAGCAGGTTTTCTCACACATGCACTCCACAGCACTGCCTGCGCACGGTTTATTGACCTTCTGCAAACACTGATGGACGAGCAGGCTGCCAGAGAGTGAGAGGCAGAGAGCCATCCAAAACATCTTGGAAAGGCCTCTGAGAGAATTTTTTAATGTTTAGAAGACATACTATTCTTCTCTCTGCCAAAAGTCATTTTTTTTTTTGTTAAAGAATTCAAAGAGTGAAAAAAAATATATGGCTTTCTAATGACGTAGTCATGCAATCCTTTCCAAGACCCACAATACCTGCTGAGATTTTGTTTCATTCTAAGGCAGCTCAAGTGTCTTGATTGTAGTATAAACATACATTCTGACTGACTGAGAAAGGATTTTTTTTTTTTGCTGCTCATTTACATGGTTTTGTAATCTTCCTGTGTATTAAACAGTAAGTCTAGCATGAAGAAGTATCTTTCCACGGGACACAACCTTACTTAAACGCTAAATAGTTTGGACCTTGGAACTGATTGGCGAGAGAACACAGGTTTCTTCACATCTGGCTAAGCCAGAGGAACCAAAGTCATCAAAGAATGTTTTAGTCACCTCCAAGTCACTGGGCGACTCACCATTGGGTACTATTAACAAGTTAGTACAGTCTGATGAATATAAAACCACAAGTTTCATGGTGGAGGCAAGATTCTTACAAATCAAAAGAATTCTCTTCCTGAGAAGTGTTTTACAATTTTACACTTAACCAAACTAGCTAATGTTAAAAATCTCAGGACTAATTAATCAAATATTACCATATTGTTCTCCTTTATACAAGATCTGACCTTCCTAGAAAATATCTCACTAACCAGAAAATTTAGTTTTTCTGGTAAAACTCTATAACTAAAGCTGATATTCATTCGCCTCTCCTTTTAGGCATTGAAATTAAAGTAACAGAGCTCTTCAGCCAAGATCTGCTCTATTTGGGAACAATAAAAGCCAATGGTGATATTACTTGCTGGGCTCCAGGTAAATTACTCATAGAAATTTACCATCACCATCGTATTCTCTGCCCCACCCTAAACCAAACACAGCTAGAGACAATGGTGCCAGAACAAATTGCAATCAAACATTCAGTCCTCAAGCAGCTGTTCTGTATATAGCTCTAGAGTAAATAAATTATACAACTGCTGCAAATACACATTTGTCATTTCATTTTACTGTGATTAGTGATGTGACTGACTCAACTGAAGACCACATCCAGTAAAGCCCAATTTTAATGACCAGCCCCTGACAGCAAATTTGTGCTGCTCTTGTTGCTTGTGGTTGGCGTCCTAACTATTGAATAAATGGCTCTAAATCTTCAAAAGATTGGGTTGACCTGCTGATTTGAAACTGCTTCCCAATAGCAGTTAACAGTGGCCGCCCTACAGAGATCAGAGGAGTTGAAACCAGCCTTTATGACAGACACAAAGCAAAAAGTTATCTGTCAGACAATCAAGACTTGAAAGTGTCTAGAATCCTAGATCTGTAAATAACTAAAGGCACTAACCACCATGTGTTCACCCCAAATATCATCAGTTCCTGTGTAATTGAAGAATGGTGGTATCTCTTCCTTTCACCCTGACTATCAACTTAGTGGTCCATTTCTCTACTTATTACCATGTAAACAAATGGTCATCAAGGCAAGTGAAAGAATATGAAAGTCAAATGTGAGACTTCCTAATAACCCATCAAATGAAAACAGAAGCATACCTGACTGGAAAATGGTGTAAATGATGTTTTGGGACTATGCATTTCAAGGGTGTGAAGCATAGGATACTTTGAAAGATCTCCCCTTTTTAATATATTTCGTGAACTCTAAAGTCACCTCTTTCCAGAAGTTTTTGTCCCAGTAATTCCTCCTGACTCTGGTGATTGCTCCACTGGGGAAGCGTTTTTCAGCAGGGAAGCAGTGGGTCCAGTTTGTGTTATATTTATTTATACTTATGTTTCTTGCCCATGTTTCTTTAAAATTAGCCTATTGGCAAAATTATGAACTGGCCAAATTTTGTTGTGAGAGATTTTTTTTCTGTAATAGCTGCTTGGCTGAAAAGCTTTGTTGGGATCAGGTTATACATAGCCTTGAATGAGATATCAAATATTTGGACTTTATAATCTACCAGGAGGAGATTTTATAAAATACTTCTACCTAGGCCCCATACTCAAGTTTCCGATTCTACTGATCTGTAGTGAGGTCTGAACATTGGTATTAAAAAAAAAAATCTCTTCACATATATTGATCAGAGTCCCAGAAAAATGATTCAAATGAAAAGACTTTAATGAAGGGCCACTTTGCAAAAGCGTGAGCAAGATTAATGCAACAAATGCGGAGTTAAGGAGAAGGGGGCCAGAAATGAGAAACATCTGGAGTCCATTTGGCCTCCTGGCAGCAGCTGTAGTCACAGAGGGACAAAACTACTGCTAGAGAGGTGATTCCCAAATAGAAAAATACTAAGGAAAAAATACTCTGATCTCTCCCCTCCTGTCCACTTGTCTCCTGTTAACACCTCCCACTGGCTGAATCCTGGGGGAAACCAGTGGGCCAGGGAACCCAAATGGTGCACCGGGTGGGGGTTATCCTCCTGGGGCACAGGACAGGGTGGAGAAGGATGAAGAGTGTATGGGTGGGGGCTAATGGAAAATAATGATATAGCAGGTGACTCTTCTGTACAGCCAAGTGTGAGAACTGCTGGTATAGACAGTGGGAGTACCAGGAAGCTCATAGGATCACATAATCTGCGATTTACATAATGGTAGACTGGACTTGAAGACTATTTAGTCCAATACCTTCATTTTCACATGTGAAACTGAGGCCAGACGGTGATACTACACACCCGGTGTCACACAGTTAGGAAGCTTGAGATTCAGGGCTAGAAGGTCTCTAAGTTGTCAAACACACAAGTGGTATGATGAAAATGATATTTAAGGAAAATTAATTTGGCAATCCTGTACAGAATATCTTTAAAGAGAAAGATGTTAGAGGCAAGGACAGAAGTTTGGGAAGTATTGGTAAGAGTTTAAGGCTGAGACTTTAGGATTCTAAAGTAAAGCAATGGGAATTGGAACGGACAGGTGGATACAGATTCTACAGAGTGTGCGAAGGAAAATTTATAGACTTTTGTAAATTACCATGTGGATGAAAAAGGTGAGTGAAAAAGAATTTGAAGTCATATTTGATAATTCTAGTCCAGAAAAATAGGAGAGAGTTGGTAATAGAAATAAAATAAGGGCAGGAGGAGAAGCTGTTTCTGTAGGGAAGAGTTCAGTTTTAGGTGGGCCAAGTTAACAGCATATATGAGTTGAATAGTCCATTGTCAGTTGGTGATATGGGAACTGGAGTATGTGGTAAATATAGTTATGCAGTAAATATGTCTCCAATCTTAAGGTATTTGTAGTTATTGAAATACCTAGAGCCCAATTCTTATCCATGTTGTATTGTGCTCATTTATCAGGCAGGGAAGATCCTAGAGCCATGTCAAAACATTTACTTATTAGGGGAAAAATGTAGGCCTTTCCTAATCTTTTTCATCCCCAGCTTATTGGAGTAAATGTCTTGTGTGTCCTTCCAGAAGTTTCAAGAATATTTTTTTCTTGAATTTGATATTGATACATCCGTAGGTTTCCCAAAAAAATCCAAATAATAGTAAATTCGCCCATTTCGGATTATGATAAATATACATTAGAGTTTAATTCTTTCTTTCCTGTCTTTTGTTGCATGCCAACAGAGGATGATTCTATATTAAAATGTTAAGAACTTGATTAACATTAAGAGACATAAATGATGTATATTTAATTCAGGCTGAGTTCCTGCCATCTAGATAAAGGGGCTTCCGAGTAAAGATGGTCATTATAAACATTCTTAGATTCTTTGGAGAAATGTACTATCAAGGGAGAAATAGTTGTTATCACTCAGTCTCTGGACATATCAATTTATTTTGCTATCTATCCTCCCAGCCAAATAGGCTTATTTGTTTATCATCCCTGATACTTGGTTCAAACCAAATGAAAGTAAATTATTTCTCAAAACTAGGAAGTCATTTTGGACCAATAGAACTTCACCTACTACTAAGTTCTATGTTTGCCCTATAACTCCTCCCCTACGATTTCATGTGGTGACCATTTAATAAGGATATTTATTCCAAAAAAGCAGTCACATTCTCAAGAGATATTTTCTAAATATAGTAGTACTCTGTATGTCTCTTCTTACTCAACCACCCACTTATACTGCCGAAAAAAAGGTGGAAAACGAAATTTTAAAATTCTAACTTTAGTAAAATTCTGAATTTTAAGTAAATCACCCAACAATTTTTTAAGAGCCATTCCAGGATGAAATAATGAAAATACTGATGGAGAAATTAAGGGAATTCATTTCAGATAAATCTTATTAAGTGGTGCAAGAATATTTTCTTTGTCTTTATATTTATTTGAAATTGATAGATAAGTCTCTAATAGGTAAGTCTCTTTAAAAAGTTACCAACAAGTACTTCTTTCTTCCACTATGAAAATAGTCATATTCTTTCTCAGAACTTTTTTTTAATCTCAGTAAGACCAGTGATAAATTACCCAGATGTATTAACTCATTCTTCTTTTTAAGTAGTATAATTTACTTTGCATGCTTTGCTCAATTATATTCAACTACAGTTTCTTTGTTATAGTTAAAGTCAACATTAACCTCTCAAGGCACATACTTCCATCCAAATTTTGCAGAAATGCTGGACTTATCAGGGTCTAAATTCTTAGGATCTCAGTTCAATAGCTACTGGGTCCATAGGTTGTTATTGAAAGACTGTTGTTGGCATTTGCAACCCATATACCATCTTGGAATCATGGTAATCAACTCTGAAATGTCATGAATTGAAGACCAACTTTATTTTCAGAGGGAATTCTATTATGAGTTTTTCGGTGACTCTGAAGGCCCTGTGAACTAAGGGAAAAATAATCTACCTTACACTAATTCACATTCCACTGTCAATTACATTACTTTGAGACTTTACTCTTAGTTTCACACCTTGTCCTACTCCCAGATGAAGCTGACTTCTGAAGAAATGAACAAATTTTCTGGTCTGCTAGATCATAAATAAAATAAGGCAATGTGATTTTTCTGTTGCCCACTTCTAAAGGTTTCCACAGACTCTTGGAATGAAACACTTTAAGGCTCAGTGTTTATTCTTACTTCATGATATTTATATTTGCATGATGCTATAAATATGAATTCAAATGCATTTTTAAACAAGCTGATGAATAATACTGCCCAAACCTTTACATTTTAGTTTTTAGAAGTAAGATGTCATAGTCTAAGGTGTAAAATCCAAATGTAGTTTGTAGGAGGCAAGAAATGAAAATGAGTGAGGATTATTTTTCAGAATGGAAAGTCCAAATGACCAAGTCGCTGACCAGCTGTGTTCCTGTTTGTAGGTTTTACTCACAGTGCAAGACAGTCACGTCAATTCAGTGTTTTTTGATACATAGGTACTTAGTGGTTCATCAATCATAGGGTGGTTACCCTGTGGGTCATTATCAGTGTGGCTGAGAGTCCTGGACCAGTCTCCAATTCCAGTTAGAATATTGCTTAGATGGTCCATCTTCCACATACTCAATTCCTAAATGTTGAGCTTGGAGTTAGCAAAAGTTTGGGAGTGAGGGGTTGGGGAAAAGTGGGAACAAGAACAATTCATGGGATTCATCATTATTTTTCCAGTCCTCGTGATCGTTTTGCTGTGATCTATCTGCACATTCCCCATACCTCTGCCCCCAACTCTGCCCAGTTCCTTCACAAAACTTGTTACTTTTATGCCTCATGTTTGAGACAGTTGCTCGTGTGTGAAGACCATTGGCTGTGCTCACTGGGCCTGAAAACCTTGTTGTCGTTATCACTGGTATGAATCTGGATATAGAATAAGCTTTTATAACAGAGAGGCAAAATATATAGTGCCTTAAAGAAGGTAGATGTGTATTTCTGTCTCTCATATAACTCTGCAGGAGAAGATGGTCAATGTAGCAAGCCTCAACATGGTAATCCGGGATCCAAGCTGGTGGGTTGACACTGCTTTATTTATCATGTGACTTCTATCTCTGGGTACAAGAAAATTTCCTGTTCTTGCCTTTTTGCCAACCAGTAGGAGATGAAAAAGAGAAAAAAATGTGACCAAGACAAATTATTCTTAAGGACAAGACCTGAAAGTTGTTTTTATTTCTACTCATATCCTACTGGAAACAAGTTAGTTGTAAGATGGAAGTAGATAGAATGGATGCTAGGTAATGGAGAATATAGCAGGATGACCAGGGAGGGTCTATTACAAAAGGAAAGAACAGTAGAGTAGATAATATGAGAAATTAGCAACCTCTAATACAATAACCGTATCCTAATAAACAGAGCTAAGCTAATATGCATAATATAATACAATACAATACAATACAGTATAATAGCATAATAGAGTATATACTATAGGAGACTATTAAGCAAAATAATTTAATAAAAAATCAGGTGAAATTCTATTGAGAAAACATTGTCCTTTCATATTTGCAGCAGACATAATTTTTCTTGGTGCCTAGCCTTAGAGAGCTAAAACATGTGTGCAATAGTCAACATTTACCAAGTATATCGGAGATATATGTCTAATCCATACTGAACATGTGTCCTAAATTTCTAGTTTTTTGGATGAAGAAGGAAAAGTTTCCTCTGTTGTCTGGATATCTGCTTGCTTGGAATTTCCAGAAAATTTGCCCAACATATTTTAATATCTCAATGTTCTATCGGTTATTATGTCTTAATAAATCTTTCCACTGTGATGGGTGCATATAACACAATTTGTTGACACATTCAGTAGCAACTCTGTACCATATTTAAGAATGACAGATAGATGAAAAGTCCCTCTAGGTAATAACCAGGGAAGTGTTAGTGAAAAGTATATAGTTAGCTGGAATGGAATAGAATAGTTCGTGGTACTTCGTTTTTCCAGCTGTTCATTGATGAGGGCAAGGGGAGGTTTATATTAAAGGAGTAAACAGATGGAAGGATAGTTTTAAAGAAAACAGTAATGAATTTAACCAATGCAAGGCAATACCACTTGCATCCAGTCTCCCAAGTGAGAAACCTAGGTGGAATCTTCTCTCTTCCTCCAGCTTTCCCTCAATCTCTAATTCAATATCAAGCCTTGGTGCACAGCCTACTTAGATATCTCAGATCTATTTCCTGCTCTTCTCCCAATGTCACTAGTCTATTTCAAATCTAAATTTTTGCAAAGAGACCTCTAACTAGTTTTTCTGCTGCTCCTCACACACTTTTGTCCCACATTCTACACTCCTGCAGTAATACATTCCCCCAAATGCACATCTATTCATGTCATCCCACTAAAGACCTTTGAAGGCTCTTCATCATTTTCAGGATAGAATAAAATGTCCTTAGCTCAGCAGAGAAGGCCTTTCATCATCTAGCTTTTGCGTGCTATTTAGTCTCACCTGCAGCAGCTTCTAACTATGTTCATTCCTTGGATGTATCCTCCAGTTTCTCACCTTTAGGCCGTGAATAACATCTTCTCTCCCTTGTCCATCTGGCTTTCTTTAACTTCATCTTCAAGATTCAGTTTAGATTTCATTTAAAACAAACAACAAACAAGCCAAAAAACTTTCCTTGGATAATTTTCTACACCCAACACCACAATTAAATGCTCCTTGTCTGGGCACCAATTATATCCTGTTCATGTCTCTATCATACCACTATTGCACTATATCGTATGGCATCACTCCATATTATACTATATGCTACACATCAGTCTACTCGAGTCTGTATGTTCCTTGAGAGCATAGACTGTGTTTTTTATCTCCATCTTCCTCATGCCTAGAATGTTTATAAAAGATAATAGGTACTCTGAGGGCTTGTTCAAAATAATTAGTTGATATAGTAAGGATAGAAAAGTGTGGAGATATTTTTAAGACTTGTAAGTATTTTTCCTAGATTTAGACAAATCTATTAAACACTTCTGTCATCAACTAGTGGTATCAAAGAGATATACTAGAGAGTTTCAAGTCCCAGGAACCCCAGATAAGTTGTATATTCACTTTACGAACCACCCACCATATTTACCTATTTGAATAATTTCTTATTTTATATGAAACCCCCTCAAAAAAGGACAGGAAGAAAAAGATTCAATTATTATTCTGTATTTAAATGAAAAATGTTGAAGATGTTGAATGAGATTGAAACATAAATGATTTCCTTGGTACAAATTCCGAGAAGGCATTATAACTGAGTTTTGGATCATGTAACAAGCCAGTGAATCAGTTATATATCCATGCAAGTGACTGTAAGGGCTTCCTTCCCTGTCTGTGTTTATATGTGGAAAAAAGCCATATTAGCAGCACATTATCTAATGATAAAAATTAAAGATATTGGTCAAAGTTCTTTTACAAGGACATTTCACATTTTCTATTTAGAAAAACTATTTCTAAATACCGAAGGCCTATTTGGAATAATATTTAATATAAGGTTTCCCTACTACTCTACAAAATAATTTATTACACCCCCCCCCCCCCCCCAGAAATTCACTATAATGGGATTTGGCCGGATTTGGCCAAATTTGCTATGAGGATTTTTTTTTTTTTTTTTTTTTACCTTTTCACTTTCTAATTCTGCCTAGAATAAAATATGTTTCTTATTAGAGTGAACCAAGACTACCAGGTCATCTAAATATAACTATTTAATCAACTGGTTTGAGTGAAAGTTTTACTAATTTAATTATTTTCTTTCCTCAATTCTGATTATTTGGTAGAACAACTACTTTGTTATGTTACTAGAATTTACTTAAATCGTCAGCTGATTTGATGTTACTAGATAGGGACAAAGCTCATTTTGCTGGAAGCATTCTAATAAAATTAACAATCACTTTTACTTTTGTTGTTATTACTACTCTTTTCCTTAAGAAACAAATATTGAACGGATACTAGTTATAAAAAGTCTTTTCCCCTAAAGACAATTTGTACGGATTAGGAGAAATTTAAGAAGTCAGTAGTTTCTAAAGTGTATTGCTTTTAATTCCTGTTTTTAAAAAAGGAAATAGAATTCCTAAAATAACATTGTATGCAAAAAAAAAGAAGAAAAAATTTCTATCTTGGTAAAGATAGACTAAGGAAACTCATGGGTTGAATCAATTCTTTCCCCTGAATTCTTTACAAACTTCCTCTCTATACCACTTTCGATTTGAAGTAAACATTTACAATAGATATTGAAATGGTTCTTTGATGTTCTTGAAAACAACCTCCCACCTATTTTCCTCTTCCTCTTTCCTGCTACTTCCTCCTTTATTAGGTCTTCTGTTGTCAGATATCTGATTCAAACACGAAAGTTAATTCAAACACTTGACTGGGTTTTCATTTACCATTTTCTCATAATGAAGGCTACGCTAGAAAGTAAAGTTAAAACCACTAATCCAGAAAAATCTTGGTTTACATTTGGAATGACTCTTGCTTTTACTCTTATAAACATAGTATAGATTCGGGCTTACGGATATTTGAAAGAAAAATATCTGTTTTAATTTTGATCAGAGAACTTTCGTGTCACCATGCTTTGTACTTTTCAGAAGTACTTTTGTGCCAGAAAACTCACATTCATTCATTTAGTTTTTCTGTTTTAAATCTTAGTGTATGACTAAAGTATTCCTTCCTGATCTTAACTCATAATGTAGTAGAGTATTTTGGTTAACTCATTTCAATTTACTATAAAGTCAAAATTATTAAATACACATTTCTCCTTTCCTTTCCATATATTTTCCATTCATAATCGATGCATCTAACACGGTGTAAGACTAATGAAGTAGATGCATTATTTAATTTCAAAACATTTGACTATGAACAAAACACTGTTGTGTGAACACATTTTGTCACCCATCAAGCTCTGCACAAGTGCCTGTTATTAGCATTAGTCTTAACATTAGAGTGTCCTGTGGGTGAATGTACCTCCTCACACTTCTCTCTTATACAGACCTTTTCATATAATTCTTTCATCTGTTATTTGCTATCAAACAAGTAAATGAAAATTTAAAAAAACAGATTCGTAACTTGTATTTCCTGGGATTTATACAATGCATGTAGTCACATTTAAGCAACTCCCATGGGTATTTGCCCCCTCCTTTGCTAACATAAGATTTCCAACCTCTGTCACAGTCTTACCCAATTATATCTAGGAGTTCACAAAAGTATCTCCCGAGAGCTACAAACTATTCGATCATGTTCTTCTGCTCTGCTATTGCTCTCCTACGGACTGCACTTCCCATCAAGTCATGATAGTAGCCCCTCACTGATGCTAATTGTTTGGTGAATAACATCCCAGATGATTTAATATTTATAAAATATAAGCAGTACATAGAAATAAAGACATAGATGTATATATATGCATATATTTTGCATGCTTGTTTATTTTAAAACACATTTGTATCTTGTTTAATGGTATAGAATATATCATGGAAGTTTTCTATGTGCTTACATATATATTTACCTTATGTTTTTAATTTTGTTAGTTTTTTTAGTTGCATAGTATTCAAGGACATGGCTATACCATAGCTTGTTTGTCCAGCCTGTCATTGCTGGATATCTTAGTTGCTCCCACATTGTTGTTGTTGTTGTTGTTGTTGTTATAAACAATGCTCTAATGAACATTCTAGTACATATATTGTTCTGCAATTATAAATAAAATAAATTACTGAGATAACTAGGTTAGAAAGTATCTGCAACTTAAATTTTGATAGATATTGCTAAATGTCCTAAACAAAGTGAATAAGAGTTTGTTTTTCTATACTCCCATCAACTAAAACTCTCTCTCTCGACACACACACACACACATGCAGACACACACACATATATCAATATATCTCACTAGTATTGAAGTGATTCTCTTGACCACTGTTAAAAATGAACAAAGACAACTATATTTATTGCCCCATCAAGATTTATATTATGTTTAATTTTTTTTTCTGCATATAGAAAGATTTATCTTTTTAAACCATTAGCATATTTGGCTCACCGTTATGCGACAGTTTAACTTTAACCATATTCTAGCATACCTAAAAGCAAAATATTCACCTCTCTGCTCTTCCAAACTGCAGAGACTGAAGGTATGTGTTCTGTTTTGACACTACTTCTTAAGGCAATGAGGCCTCTGAGGCGGAGGTGAAGAGGTCAGTGAAATTTTTCTTCATGTGTGTCTGTTTATTACTGGAGTAAGCTAAGTTCCTGTTATGTAGAGAGCTTGAATAATTCTGAATGTTGCTATGGTTCTGAACTGGGGCTGTTATGAATTGTTCGGTCCAAAGGTTACAGTAACAACCAACTTAACGGGTTTGTGGTTCCTTCATCATGCATAATGCTTTTCAAAACTTACACAAATCCTTTTCCATTCCTAAAGATGAGCACCCTAATTACAGCGTGTCGTTTGACCTTACTCTGAGTTTCAGATTCCAAAAACATATGGGCCCTTTAAATGGAACCAGCAAGCAATGAAAGAACAAACTCTGTGCCAGAGTCATTTCTCAAATAGGAAAAGAGAGGATTCTTACTTCCACTGCAGATTTTCCCTTTACGCCCTTTGTTTATACTCACTCTGACTCTGCCCATGGGTTGTGCACATGTACTCAGAAGCTGTTTACACTCATCTTCTTGGTAAAATGTATTAGCACACACTTTCTATTTCTTGGTGACTGTAAGGCAGAAAATACTGTAGGTCACAAAGGAACTGGAGAACTGAGGAAATTGCTCAACAACAGCAGGTAACACGCATACACATACACACACGCACGCACACACACACACCTTGCACAAAATTACATAGGATATTGAGACTCAAGTGTTCAGGGTATCGTTTGGAGGCTGATTCTCAATTCTTCACTTCCTTTTGCTGATGTAGAAGGAATTTACTGTCAATCAGTGCTGTATCACTTGCTTAACACTCACCACAACGTGATACCGAATTTTAGACCTTCTTCTATCAAACTTGTGACTTCTGCCTTATCATAAAAAGAAGTACAATTATCCAATATTTTTCAAGTTGACCTGCCTTTTTCTTACTTAAGTACATTTGTTTATAAGAAAATATATATAACTACTCTAAATGAAAACACTAGAATCACTGAAATAAATTAGAGGAAAATAATGGCAAATACCAAAACAGAATGCTATCCTTTAATTCTAGCAAGGTATTACTGTCTGCCACAGGTTCTGGGCCTCAGGTCTTTTCTCTATTTGTTCAAAAAGAAAAAAGATATTGAAAGATAATTAAAAAAGTTTAATTTTAATGATGTTATCCAAATTATTTTTCATGTCCCTATACCACTACAAATCACTTGTTTTTGGGAAATACTCAAATGTTTGTCTGCATGAAACTATCTCATAGGCCCAAATAAGATACATGTTGTTTCATTTACTGATATATAAAAGAATTACAATTTAGGTGTTATCTTGATGAAACAGAATGGTAGAACTGATTCCACCAGAATGACATTAAAACAAAATTCTTACCCTATTTACTAAATGGAAGTGTACATTTTTCTGCATATAAAAATAATTAATTTAATTATTTTTCCAATAATGACAAATATATAGGATAAATGATGGAAATTTTCTTGTATGTTGGCATTTGCAATTACTCTACTGAGATATATTGAGATCATATTTTCAGTTTATTAGCTCCTCCTCTTCCAAAGAAGTCCATAAATGGTCAGTGGGATATAAATGAAAAACATCCAAATTTGAGTTTTTATCACTGCTCAGAAATATCATAACTATATGACAGAGGTAATAAAGGTAGGAAAAATCTCAGTATTTATTATTTCTAATTTCTTCGTACGGGCTTCTCTACTTACTCTTTCATCCAGATGTCATGCCGTCCACATTTAAAAGCTGAGATTAAGGAAAGGGAAATCCTTAGTATGCTGAAGATTTGAAGTAGAGAGAGAGAGTGATGGTTCTAAAAGAGAGCCATGTATTGTTCTTTAAAAGTCAAATGTCAATATCAGGTATTCTACTGAGAAAAACAGCCACTGTGTGTTTTGAGTTTGTCACTGATTAACCAATCTTAAAACTACTTTTAAAAAAATCTGTTTTCTTGCCTGATTCAGCAAATAGTCAGAACCCACATATAAGAAGAATCACACCACTCAAGTAAGTTATATATAATGTTCTAGGCAAATTCATTAACTCATATTTCAATGGAATTGTTATTTCCATAAGAGGAAACCACTAGAAATTTTATATTTGGAGCTTCATAATCTTACATAAGTGATCAACCTACTCTATTCTTGTCTTACTCATCTACTCTGTTCATTTTTATAAGACTGAAACCTTTTAGGAAACCTCAATATTCCCAGCAGGTGAAACTATAGAATATCTATCCAAATATCTTCATACCAGGATTAAACTACATTGATCAAACTAATTGGTTACAAATAGCAAACATCTTAGCTGGTTCTTGGTGTATTCTTTCAAAGAATGCAAGGATGATACATTCTCCAACTCTTTACACACTTATAGCTTGACCTTTATCATAATTTGCTCCCTTTACTTGATTAAGGAATGCAATCGTCAAAATTTCCGAGCCTCTCAAAGCTGCAATAATGTTGTAAAGATGGTTTGGTACTGGTGTTCTGAATTGGCATCATAACTCAATCTTCTTTCCTTCCTCTCTACCTGCCTTCTTACCTCCCAGCATCCCTCCCTTCCCCCTCAGCCTTTCTCTCCCTCCATCTCTCCCTTATTTCCTTCCTTTAAAATATGTTCATTGAGTGACTGCTATGTATGAGGTGCTGTTGTACAAGGATTTGGGAACTGATGGTAGGACATGGTGGTTAAGGATAGATGTTCCTGTTAAAATCTCTGGAGTTGAAGTTGAGCTCCACCCGTTTGTAGCTATGTTTCTCTAAAAGAGTGGAGTGACATTCTAATGTGTATACCTGACCTCTGAGCATGTATGTACTGGCATGGAAAGTGAGGTTTTTCTGACTGTTGTTGGGTAGATTAAGGAATTCAAGCAAATCATTTAGCACAGGGCCTGAGTAATATTCAGCCATCAATAAACGGTAGCTGTTTTGCTAGTTATCATTATTATGGAGTCCCTTCCTTGAAGAAGTTCAAAGTCAGAGAAGTTAGAAAACAATGTAATTTCATTATGATGGACTAAACTTCACAGTAGAAGGAAATAGGGGCACATAAGAAGTGCAACAGGGGGCCAACCTGGTGGCATAGTGGTTAAGTTCGCACACTCTGCTTCAGTGGCCTGGGGTTTGCAGGTTCAGATCCTGGGTGAGGACCTACACACCGCTCATCAAGCCATGCTGTGGTGGCATCCCATATATAAAGTAGAGGAAGATTGTCACAGATATTAGCCCAGGGACCATCTTCCTCAAGCAAAAAGAGGAAGATTGGCAATGGGTGTTAGCTCTGAGCCAATCGTCCTCACCAAACAAAAAAAAAAGTACACCAAAGACAGCCTTGAGGGGGACAAGGATGCTTTCCTGGGAGGTGACATTTGAGTGGAGTCCAATCTTTCAAGATTGGTCAGAGTGTGCTGGTCTGGAGGGCAGATAGTGAGAAGACAGGAGTAGGGCTGGGCAGAGTGCTCCAGGCTGAGGTGAGGCAGCCACACATTCCTAAAAGCCAACTGTCATCTTGGTTGGCTGGAGTCTGGAGTACGAAGGAAAGAGACACGATCCTAAATAGGTGTTCAAAGATAGATTAGGTAGAGCCTTACATATTTTGCCAAGGAGTTTGAAGAATGTTGAGGAAGTTTAGATAGGGGAGTTACATGTCAAATGTTTTTCCCTTTACAAAGGTCACTCCTGCTGCAATTTGGAAAATAGCTTGTGGGTGGGCAGAGGAGCAAGACTGAAGGCAGAGAAAAATCAGATGAAATCAAGAGCTACTGAAGGGCTAGAATGGGAAGGATTGGTGACTGATTGGTTGGAGAAAGAAAGGTATCCATTCTCCTGGCTCATGAAAATACACAGGGAGAGGATCAGATCCGGGGAGGAAGATAATGAATTTTTAAAATTGTTGTACTTGTGTTTAAAAGTTCAAAATATAGAAGAGTATAAAAGTAATATAGTAAACCTCTGTGGTCTCAGCACCTAAAACTTAACAGTACTATTCTATAAAGTTCTCATCAGATTTTTTTACAATAAAAAAAATAGAACATTACAGATAAAATTCAGTCCCCCTATTCCCGTCCCCAGTGTTTTTCCTCTCCCTCCCTCTTCAAAGGTCATCACATTAATAAATTTGGTGAATAAATTTCCATTTGATGTTTTTATATGTTTACTACATACACACATGCATGCATACATGCACATATAGATTATACATATATCATCTATAATATTACTTTTTAAAAATTTAGATTTATGTTATCAGGTTATCCTATAGCTTGCTTTTTTCATTCATCATTGTTTTTTGAGATGTATGTATATGTATAGAAATTGATCTAAATAGCATTGATTCTAAATGCTTTATTGTATTCTGTTATATGAATAAAGATTTCTGTATTTTTACTTTACCTATTTGAATATTGAACATTTTTTTCTATTTTTTTTTACAAGTAACCATTAAAATGTTTAAGATATTTAACAATACCCAAGAGTATTGCTAACCATTCCCCCAAATAATAAAAGGATCGTAGACTACCACTAACATCATCTTTCCCTCTCTTCCATGTTATTGTTGACTGGCACTTTAGCTCAATCTTGTTTTCAAGCCACACAGTTATTATTATTAGCTGTTGTCAGGTTTTACTTGTATTTAGAAATTTTTTTGCTCAATACCGGTTTCTTTGTTCAACATCATTCCTTACATCTTATTCCTACCTTCTGGGTTCATTCCTTCTTGATGAAGTATTTCCTCTACTCATTTTTATTTAATTCATTCTAAGATACAGGTTTTTCATATTTTTAACATCTCTGTAATTAAGATGCACTTTACAATTGAGGGCATATCATAGTTCAATTAACAGCATTTTTCTTTTATTGGTACATCACACAATTGATGACATCTTAAATCCAGTGAAATATGGTTAGCAAGAGTCTATGAGCAGAATAACTCTCAGACTTTGTATGTCTAAAAGTATCATTATTTCACCTTCACTCATTAATTCTGAACGTGGAAGTTTAATTTGACAATCATTTTCCCCTAGCACTTTGAAAACACTATTCCATTTGTTTCTGGTGTCTATTGATGCTGTCAGTTTAACTGTCATTTCTTTGTAAGTAATTTATCTATTCTTTCTCATAGCTTTTAAGATATTAAGACATATATGAATCTGATTTCTCCATAAGCCTTCTTTATTTCTGAATCCTGGAGACTGTCCTGAGAAAGTGACAGATAAAAATTGAATATTTCAAAAGTACAGCAGTTCTGAAGATGATTATGTCACAGGTGTGGCTGTGGTAATGGATGGTTGAACTGTTGGGTGATGAAGGGATTTGAACTTAGGGTTAATGAAAAAGAGAAACTGGCATATTGGCTCCCATGTACGTATAAACCCAGAAATTAGCAGGATTATGACAGGAGTTGTGATAAAGACAAATGCAGAAAGAGAGAGGTTGCAATATTCAATGCAAGAAGAGAAAAGTTTGGAAAGTTCGTAAAATCAGAGACAGAAGGTAGAGGGAGAAAAAGGTAATATAACTCTTTGATACGAGTCTCTAAAGAGCAGGTTTTCTCCTGTGGATAAGGATTAATGGCCTCAGGCAGCATGGAGAAGACTGAAACAGTTTGACTCATTCACTGATCTAGGAATTGTGTGGAAAATATTCCTTAGATGAGACACTTATTATCAAGATTTTTCTAATCCCAAATCTAACAACTTGTGATTCTACATAGTGAAAGCTTCAATTGGGAAAAACTAAAGCACCTCTTAGCTATTCCTGATATTTTCTATGTCCTTAATTTAGCTTTAAAACTGATATGATTACAGCAGTTACTTTTAGTTAGAAAGGTTGTATTGGAATAAAGAATTAAAGGTATTTCACATTTCATAAAATTTGCATTTTTGTATTTTTATGAAATGCATATTTTTGTGTTACTGTTTGGTTTACGTTAGCCCATCTTAAGGAAATACCACTTTAAATGATCTACTTTGAGATGCTTATCCATGTAGAATACTTCAATTTAATTGCTGTGTTATATACTGTTTTGGGTGCACTTGCATTAATAACAGCGATATGTGTTATAGCAAGAGTCAAGGCAGATGGAACTTATCACCACTATTACATTTCTAAACTTTCTTTTACTTTTAGCTCTCAAAGAGTTTATGTCCACTCAAATTTGGGGAAAATATTACCTCTTATATAGAGAACTGTCTCTATACTAAAGAGAAGACTCTACCCATGACTCCATTTGTTCCTAAGTCAATGGTGACTGGCAGCAGTACAAACTGGTGGTCTGTGGATGCATTTTCTACTAGGTATATTCCTTTTCTTATTGGTGACATGAATTCTGTTGACTTTCATTTTCTAGAATAAATCACTTTCACCTACTTTGAAAATCTGTTGAAGCATGTACTCCTACTCCACTCAGCACAAACATCAAATGTGTCCCTTACTTCACACCTGGCCACTTAATTTGATTCTCAAATTCCAAAACACTTACAAATTCTAGTGTCATCCAAAGCGTTATCAGTGGTACATTCACCAGGCCTGACCTTTACATAATCTTAAACCAACTCCTAGTTATTCCCTGAACTAATATTAAACTAAAGGTATCCAAAAGAGATGTCGAATATCTATCCAAACTCTTAAATATTTTTTGTTTCATAGATCACTCTTCCTTCTCTGTTGACAGTTACATTCAGTCATAAAAGTACACACTTTAATTTTCATCCTTTATATTCATATTTTCTCTTGAACAATGTGTCCTATACAAATTTGTGATCTTCTACCCACTATCAGTTAAAAAGATTTCTGCAATTTTTTCCCATTGTAATCATATATCCTATATGTCCTTCTACTGGCACTTTCAACATTATTCCTTTACTCATATTGAACATACAGGGTAAATTTCAAGTCAAAAATAAGCACAAACAAAGCAAATGCAATGTAGATTTAAGAAACAATGGTGGAAGGGACCACTGGACCCCACATAAAAGCCAATGACATTTGTTGAAATTGGGTGGAGTTGGGTATTTTTGTACTGGATCATAGTTTAGAAGTTTGAGGACCTTTACAGTTTTAGATGGAAGTTTCATTGAAATAAAACTGGATACACATATATTCCAACCTGTTAGTTTTCACTATATCATGCAATTAGAGGGTACAAGGAGGGTGTATGTCAAATATTTTTCTCCTGTTGACTTGTTGCTGACGTTGTGTTGCAAGCATTAGTGATTGTGTGTGTGTGTGTGTGTGTGTGTGTGTATGAACTTGCCTGCTAGTAACTACCCTTAACTCTAAAAATTTATAGGTATTATTGCTCAGAATTACAAGAATAATACATTTTTATTATATAATATTTACAAATATAAAACCCAACTAAACAGAAATATAATCCTAATACCATGGGATAAATGTTCTTAAAATATTGGTGTATCAATTTGGCACTAGGAAGGACCTTTTCAAAGTGTTTTTGACCAATTTATTCCTCTTAATAATAGTCTTGCACTTTTTCTCCTGCCATGAACTTTTCTTCTAAAACATGTTTTGTTATATACTTTGTATACTATATATGATGGGTCATATGTTTTTCTTTTTTCTCTCTATCAGGATGTTCTGGTACCACTGGCTATAGTTGAAGACTCCAAGCAGGATACGTTATATAGAACTCCATGTCTAATTTCCCTTTATATAATTCCCATACTACCTAACACAAATTATTCAATGTTCAAACATTTTTTCATGATTATGATACTCCTACTTGTTCTTCTTTCTTTTTAATTGAGATATAACTGACATTTAACATTATAGTAGTTTCGGGTGTACAACATAGTGATTCAATATTGGTATATACTGTGAAATGATCATCGCAATAAAACTAGTAGATATCCATCACCACTCATAATTACAATTTTTTTTCTTAAAATGGGAACTTTTAAGATCTACTCACTTAACAACTTTCAAATACTACGACAGTATTATTAACTGTAGTCACCATGCTGTCCATTACCTCTCCGGGACTTATTTTACAACGGAAGTTTGAATATTTTGACTACCTTCTCCCATTTTGCCCACCCCCACCCCTCCACCTCTGACAACCACCAATGTCTGTATCTGTGAGTTCATGTGTTTTTGTTTCTTTTGTTTTAAATTCCACATATAAGTGAGAGCCTACAGTATTTGTCTTTCTCTGTCTGACTTATTTCACTTAGCATAATGCCCTCCAAGTCCATCCATGTTGTTGTAAATGGCAAGATTATTCTCCTTTCTAATATAATGATGAAATAAAATCTTAAATTTTGGGGGCCGGCCCAGTGGTATAGTAGTTAAGTTTACACACTCTGCTACAGTGGCCCAGGATTCACAGGTTCGCATCACGGGCATGGACCTACGTAGCACTCATCAAGCCATGCTGTGGCAGGCATCCCACATGAAATAGAGGAAGATGGGCACAGATGTTAGCCCAGGGCCAATCTTCCTCAGCAAAAAGAGGAGGCTTGGCGGCAGATGTTAGCTCAGGGCTAGTCTTCCTCACCAAAAAAAAAAAAAAATCTTAAATTTTGTTCAAACAAAATGTGCCTCTAATTATCTTTGCGAATTTCATATTAGTGTTGAAAAAATTAAATGACTCTAAGACATTTTAAGGTCAAAAATGTCAGTGTTAAATAATTAACTCTTTTAGCAGGACTTTCTTTTAGAAAGACTTTGAAATTCATTTCTTTCAGTAAACTTTGTAATGGTAGTGTAATGGTTTTTGAAATCTTTCCCATTTTTTTTTTTTCCTCTGGTAAGTGAGACTTCCATGATAGCAAGCAAAATGCGAAAGACTAGCACGGCAGCCATGGATGTTACTGCTCAGGATCTCCCTTGAGAGAGAAACTGCTGTGTGGAATTACCTGGCAGTGTCCAGCTGCTTTATGTTTAAGACACATCTCACATTCATGGTGAGGTCATGTTCTAGCTGAACATCTATCAGTCAAGGGCAGAGCCCTGTAGGGAATCTAGACTCCAGCCTTGCTTGCCCAGTGGAGTGCCCCACTACTAGCCAATTTTTGCTCTAGGACTCCCCATGGGCTTGGCCAAGACTCTTCTACAGCTGCACACCTGTCTGAGGCTCTTTTTACTCAAGTCTCGTCTTTCTTCGCACTCCTCTTTCACAGGTGTCATACCCACATGAAGGTCTGAAAGCCTTCCCTGGCTTCCTGCTCACGTTCTTCTTTATTTTTCACCGGGATTTCCCCCAATAAATCACTTGCGCTTCTTATTCCAGCCTCATATCTGCTTCTAGAGGACCCAGGCTGATACAGTTTTTATGTTCTTACTTACAGTAGTCTATTTGTTGAGGTGTATGGTCAATGCTATTTAATACATTTCATTTATTATTTTCCACTCAATCAAAAACAACTGTCTCTGAGTACATAAAGCAAATATAAAACAAATTATCATGATCCAAAGAATGACAAAAATTAATGTTATCTCCTGAATAAAGACCACCTTGAAAGTCAGTGAGAAATTCCTTTCAATTGCTAAAAAAAGTTTTAAGCAGAGGTTCCTTGTATTGGTGCATAAAAACTACCAACATCAGGCTAGAGGATAATGAACAGGAAACATATTCCAGACCTGGGGGCTCAACATCAAGAATTCTCTGGTCACCACCCCAGTTGCCAAACCCTGAGAAGAGACATTAGGAAATCCCATTCACTGTATTCTCAAAATGCTAACAATCCCAAAGGTTTTGTGGTCAAGGAACTCCCACTTCCTGTTGACAGCTTGGGAGGCTGCAGGGGTTTGGCAGCATAAAATGAGTTCTGCATGTAGCCAAATTACTACCATTAACGTTCTTTGCAAGGATAAGAATATACTTCAAATCTCTCCCCCATTAAGATAGATTTTAAAATACATAAAGTCCATCAGGAATAGTTTTATTTATAAATGAGAAATATTTTCGTTTTTCATTTCTTTCATTTCTTATAAATGAGAGATATATTTCATTCATAACGTTTAAAAAGAAAGAAGAGAGTTTTTACATACGATAAACGGAGACAAGGAATTAGAAGCAGCAGAAACATGAACTCTTCACAGTAACTCTTAGTTAAAAGGGAAGGATAAACCAAGAGAGGCAATGCATCAAAAATCTGTTTTCAAACCAGTGGTAGAACAGCAGCAAAAGCACTATCTAAAAAACAGAAGGGAAGCTAGTTTCCACTTGACATTTTCCTTTCCATTTTATCCAAGCCCAAAAAGGCTCTGTCAATTACCTGCCATTTTCAAGTCAATGTTGCTTAAATATTGATCCCTGTTTCTTACAGAAACTAAACAGAAGCTAATGACTGAAGCAATCTTGATCCTCCAGTTATCAAGCTGTGGCCTTGTCCCTGCATTGTCCATATGTCCCTCTTGACTGTATTCCCTCCTCCAAGAATTTTCACAGAGACTGGCTTAGGAGAGTCCGAGATGCATAACCTTCACTGTGTCCCCACGGATCATGCACATTCTCTATAATAGCACTTAACATGTTTCAAATATGTCTTATGCATCTGCTTTTAGAGACAGTGGTATCTTTAAGAACACAAATCTGTATTCCATTCATTGTTAGGTCCCCAGTGCCTTGCCTAGTTCCTAGTTGACACTTGAAAAATGTTTGTTGCAATTAGAGTCATCAGATACCCACTTTTGAACCAGATGGTCCATATCATGAGCTCTTTTCCTAGAAAATTTATTTCCACCTAATAAATATAGCCTATTTAAATAAGTTGTATTGTAATCACGTTTTGAGATTGTTTCTCCAATTCTAGGTCTGCATTTTGACCTTCTGTGTTAACTCAATTATTATTGTAAGAGTGAGGGCCTTGTTGGTGCATCAGTGAAGGTGCTCCCTTGAGTACCTTGTAGCAAGTCAAATGGCAGAGTTCTGAATCTCAAAGCTCAGGACCTTGTGGGTGGCACCTATACTGATTAAATACAGAGTAATTTATTAAAAAATAAGCTTTGAGAAAGAGTTATTCAATATCTACTGTTCAATTTTCCTATAATCTCAAAGTGGACTCAATCTTTTTTTCACCCTGAAATTTCTTGAGGGAAAATATAACTATTTCAAATTAAAAGTTACATTACCTTATAGAAGGAATCAGCTTGTTTTTTCATGTGGTCAATATCTATGAAGTCCCAAATGGGGACACAGGAGCCCTCGGATATCTGTAAAAGTAACTTCCTTTCAAAGTTTTGTCCTATGGTACTTTAAATGTTTCAAGTTGAGAAATCATGACAAAGCTCCTTCTTTTAATGATTATATTAAAATTTTATAGCTGTCACCATGGAACAAGAAACTCTTCCTTTAAATATATTTTTTAAGAAGTCAATGCCTAAATATGATGTTCACTTTCTTGCTAGATGAGTGCCTTTTGCTAAGCACAAATCTGTTTCAGTAGAGAATCTGCTGTTTTAAATATTCAAATGTATTGAATATTTTGTTTCAATTTCTGTGTCAAGTTATTACTGTGTCAAATAACAATATTAATAATAACCACAATTATTATCATGCTCCACATGTTTTCTGAGTATATATAATTATTTTTTGTGTGTGTGAGGAAGATCAGCCCTGAGTTAACATCCATGCTAATCCTCCTCTTTTTGCTGAGGAAGACCAGCTCTGAGCTAACATCTATTGCCAATCCTCCTCCTTTTTTTCCCCAAAGCCCCGGTAGCTAGTTGTATGTCATAGCTGCACACCCTTCTAGTTGCTGTATGTGGGATGCGGCCTCAGCACGGCCGGAGAAGTGGTGTGTTGGAGCGCGCCCAGGATCCGAACCCGGGCCGCCAGTAGCAGAGCACGCGCACTTAACCACTAAGCCACGGGGCCGGCCCTGAGTATATATAATTTATAAATTATATATGTTTATAAGTTTATATTTTATAATCCTCATGACAAACCTATGAGGTAATTATTATAATCTCTATTTTAGGGTTGGAAAAGTGAGACTCAGAGATTGAACTGAATTGTACATCTCACAGATAGTAAATGACTAAATTGAGATCCAGAATTTTGAAAATCCAGAATTCAGAATTTTGCAAATCAAAAGCAAATGCCCTCAATCCCTTACCTAGTCACCTGCGGTGTCATGTGAAATATGTGACCTATGGACAGAGGAGTTTGAATTTGGACCAACAAGAATTGAACATTGAGTATGTACATATTTCAAAGTGCCTCTCATTGTTCAAAGACCAAAGATGAATTTTTGAAAAAGATAACCAACTTAACACAATCTACATTTACTGTTACATATAGAATGAAATGCAGATTATCATTGATCAACTAAAGCTGTGGTCATTTCTTTTTTGTTCAACAAATTTTTATCAACTGCGCTTAGCTGATAGTTTTGTTGAAATAATGTGGCAACCCTAGTTGATATAATCTGAAATATAAAAACCTTTCATGACAAAATAAAAAGCAAGAGAGTGCAAGAGACAGACTGCAGCGGAAATAAGGTCTTTTAGGAGAATGGTCAAAAAACAAAGAATTAACTCAAAAATAGTTAAAGGAAGGTCCATTAAAAAAAAAAACTTGATCAATAATGCAAGTGATAGATGAAAACAATTAAAATGTATCACTCTTGTGGTAGTAAGAGTGAACTAGTTATATATGAAAATTATAGGACTTCTTTAGTAAAGGAGTTTCTAAAAAAATTTTACACACAACGGTTTATATATTTTTAAAAATTTAGGGCCCAGCCGGGTGGTGTAGTGATTAAGTTCAACATGTTTTGCTTTGGTGGCCTAGGGTTCGTGTGTTCGCATCCCAGGTGTGCACCTACACCACTCATCAAGCCATGCTGGGGCAGTGACCCACATACAAAATAGAGGAAGATTGGCACAGGTGTTAGCTCAGGGCTAATCTTCCTCACGAAAGAAGAAAAAAGTTTATTATTATTATTTATTAATTTTTTTAAGCAACGTAAGATTTGGTTTCAGCTTTGATCCAATCTGAAAGTGTCTTTTTCTGCCAAAAAAGGAGTGGTTCTCAAATGCTCTTTATCACTACAACTTAGGCAGAACACAAAGATGTCTGAGCAAGTCTCAGGGGCGGTCCGTCTTCAGCAGAGTACAGAGGAAAATGTGATTTCCCACCATAGAAAGTAGCAGCAAGCAATAGTGCAAGGTGTTTTAGATGGAAGAAAAGTCTCCTCAGCAATATATTTGAGAAAAAGTATGTGCTGAAAGTGAATGGTTTGCTTTGAATGGTTGCAAAAACAGATACTGAACACGTATGAACTCTGAGACAAGACAAATCCCTCACCACCGGCCTGGGACACCCCGAGTCACACAGAAGAGAATGAGCATAACCCACACTCCGTCTACATCTTTGTAACTTCCCACTTCATGATTAGACACAAAAACAACTTGCGAGCTACCGAGGGAGAGGGGTGTCTAGACTCAGTGGGTTTCCTCCACCTGAAAATGTATGTCAGAGTTTGATGCCCAGAGAGACTTGGTGATGACGTCTCCTTTATAACTGAACGGACTCGTCAAATATATGCAATAAAAGCTTAAAGAAATACATAAGTCATTATTAAGTCACACATTTCTTATATGTAAAAAGTTCTGCTCTTTCTTAGTTTTAGCGATTTCATCCGAATGGGAAGAAATTGAGCTGAATGCGTTTACATAGCATGAGACACTATTTAAGGAGAGAGGAGAGGCAGACATGAAACTGAAATTTTCATAACAAAGAAAAAGATAAAAGAAAATAGTTACCCTTTGTTTAGTCTCTGTTAGAGAACAAATACTCATAATTAAACTGTAACTGGAATCAAAATGTAGTTTGGGATAAACAACCTAAATGGCCTCCAAGATAAATTACAGTACTCATTTCTCTATTGTTGGTTTGTTCTCTCCGGCTTCACCAGGAAGCAGGACCGTGGGGATTCTGTACTTGTATGTTGCCACCAAGCAGGTTCTCTTATGCCAGCACACTTAGCAACTTGTTTGAGTCTGGCCACTTGCTCACCATCTGGAACTACTTCATATTCTCATTACCAAAAGAACAAAAAAAAGAAAGAAAGAAAAGGGAAAAAGAGAGAAAAAGAATGAGTAATGCTGCTGGGTTGCCTTTTCTTTTGTACAGCTTGCTGTGTGCCGACCCACCCCAGGCATCCGTCCCACCTGGAGGCACCCTACCAGCCACAATTTATCTGACACTGGGTTCCGCTACAGAATTACTCTCTAGAAATACGTAAGGTCTGGATCCCGTGTCATTACTCTATATTTCCAAAAGAAAAAATGTAGTTTTATTTTTTAAACATTTAATTTTCAGTCTTTTGCAGGTTTTAATCTATATTCCTCAATTTGCTGTGATCCTTATGAATGTATGTTTGACTTGTGAGGAAAATTGACTAAGGGGATTTTTCCTACGGAAGAAACAGCTTATGTGGTATATGCTTTGGCTCATACTTTGCCATGGGTCTGGGATGGGGTGTGAGGGGGGGGATGGGGAAAGGGGCCAGTGGGCCAGTAGTTAGTCTTAGAGAGACTAAGCTCCATTGTAAGCAGGGCATCCCTTTCACCAAAATGTTTGTCCATGCTAGCCATTTCTTAGGACAAAGCAAAATGAAGAAACTGGTACAAAAGGCTCTCACGTGAAAGCCTCCTCTGTTTAAAATTTGTGGGAAAACATATCTGTTCATGATTTTATGAAATTCAAAGTTTTAGTACTCACTCAACATCTGATTTGTAACTAGCACTGGATAATTTAATAGAGAAAAACCTTATAGATGATATTGTACTTATAGCCTAAAGAAACCTCCGGGTATTATATTTGAAAATTATTGGCATTAGCTCTTTTGGCAGATTTTGTGATTGTTTCACAGAAAAGGAGAGAACTTCTTCTTTGTTGACCTCCCTAGAGTAGGTGTCAGTAATTAAGGCACACGTGCCAAACAAGACCCGAGGACTTATTTTCATTGGTATGCATGCTAGTAGCTTTGAGAGAATAATCACCAGCTGCACATTGCAACATGTGAGAATGTGTGGGTGGAATAACCACTTCCCCACTTATCTTCTGCCTAGTCTCAATATCGCTGTACTCCACCTGGCTCCCCAGAAGCACAGGTGCCACCAGCAAGGCCCACCACTTGTTTAAGCGATGGTCAATCCCAGCTGGGCCCACAGTCCGGCACTTCCTCAGAATATGAGAGAGGATTATAAAGCAAGAAAAATAAAACCAGTATTTGTTGAGCACATTATACCTCCAAGAGAGTCTTTATAATCTTCAGAGAGGTTAAAGAACTTTCCCAGAGTGACAGAGTCATACTTGTTTAGGTGACTTGCACCTACGGCTTCTGACTCCAAAATCTAGCGTATTTTTACTGTATTTAGGTCCAGGTCTTCCTAAAGAAGACAATTATTATTCCTTAGAAAAAAATCTCTTAAACTGTTACCTTTAGGAGGCACTCCTCCAAAGGTTATTAATTTGTAATGAAGAAAGTGTTTTGTGATCAACTGGAGATCTATGTGTTAAAAATCACCCTCTCACCCCATTGGATTTCTTGGAGGCTTTAATATATTAATGTTCATTGTGAATCTTCTAGAGAGAGATCAGGATGGCTGCACTTCTCAAATCTATATCCTCACGTGGTATGTCTGTTAATATTTCCTTGAACCACAAGTGTTCCACAGAACAACATGGGTAAAATGCTTTGAAATATCTGGGAAGTCCATTCAACTTATCAATGGCAGAAGACAGCTTCATATAATTGAATAATGGTTATAGATGATATTAAGATAATTAGTTACAAAATGAAAAATATAGAATAAAGAAGTTTTATTTATCTATGCAATTATAAGTCTTATTAATTTTTTTTGAGCTGGTATATTTGATATTTGGATGTGACATCTTTAGATTATTTTCTTCACAAAATTTTAATTGGCAAAATGTTCTCATGGCAACAAAACCCATCACATCTCAAATAAAGAATGCATGTTTAAGGACTAAAGAATGCTTTGTGTGAATACTGCTCTACTCACTGAAAACTGTTGATTTATTATTAAAAGAGAATTTTCAGTGCTTACAATGGGCCACACATAATAGTAGATACAGAGAAGAACTTAGTGTGGCCTTCAAGGGCCTCACTGCAGAGGCTTACTAACAAGTGTTAACAAGCTCCTTTTTGGAGAAGGTATCAGACTATGCTCCCACCTAGCCCATATCAGCTGCCTGTATGACATAGCTGATTAAACGGCAACAGTATTATTCTGGTTTACTGAGGATTGAATAGAATTCAAAATTTGTCAAAAAATTTTGTGTTTGAAGGCTCAAGTGTTCCCCACTTCCAGTGTTCTTAGTCTTTAACTATCTTTGTATAAATTTTGGTCAGCCAGCTGTTGATTTATAGTCCTTTTTACATCTAGCCCCTAAAAGATACAAGTGCCTCTGGGATCTGGATGTGGATGGAGGATGGAGTCCAGTCTGTAGCTGGCTGGATTTGGTAGCCAGCTAATGTCTCTGGCGATCTTTACTTCTGAACACTGGGTTCCAGTTCTGTTTTCATGTATCCTACTCTTCCCTCTGCTCCCTCCCAAATAGCATCTTTTGGATCACCAGTGCCTTATGTGGTATTACACATCTAATTCTTCTACTGTATCCTTTCCTATATGTCCACAGGATGCTGTTTATGGCTGGGTAATCTATACCAACACCCAGCTTACAGACACAAACCTATACACAAGTAACTAGGAGAGTATTGAGAAGAAACTTTGAGAAGAAAACTTTAACTCTGCCTAGGAGGTTGAGAAAATGTCAAGAGATCCCTTCAGCAGCTCTGAAGTTTGAATAAGGAGAATTCTGCAAAGAGACATTGAGGATGGAGATTGGGAAGAGGGAGGATATTCTAGACAGAAGGAATTCCTTAAGCAGAGACACACAGTGACAGAGATGAACAGCAAAAAATTGTATTTATCTAGAGCATAGGGTATTAAGGTAGAGAGGTTGTTGAACATGCCAAAAAATGTACATGAACTTACGGACATTAAATATCAAACAGATTTTATGTAGGAGTAACAAATCAGATACAGATCTTAGTAATTTTATTCTAGCAGTGACTTAGAGGGTACAAATTGGAGGTAGGTATGCCCCTATTTGATAAGTGACATGAGCCTGAACTTGATAGTTGCAACAAGACTTTACTATAACTAAAATGTGAACACTAGAAAACAGAATATTTTTTCTGCTTTGTTCACAGCTGTATCTCCAGCATGTGGAAGAGTGCCTGACACACGAATTAAATGATGTAAACATGAAAGTACTTATTATTTAGCTATCCATCCATCCACCCATCTATCCATCCATCTACTCATCCATCCATCCATGCATCCCTCCATTCATCCATCTATCAAACGCTGAACACCTGCACTGTACAGATCATATCCTGGGTCCTGAAAAATGTATAAATTGGGAATAAAAGAGGGCCGAGGACAGAAACTTAGAAACATGAATATTTAACAGTGGGGTGAAGAAAAGGATCACTGAAAGAGACTATAAAAAAGTAGAGAGAGATATGAAACTAGCAATTTGTCACACTGAGAGCTAAGGGTGAATAAGATTTCACAGATTATAGGGTGATTGCCAGTATTTTGGTGCTTAGATCAAGTAATGATACTAACTGGGCATTGTCCATTTCCCCTTTTTATTGAAGTATAATTTACAAACAATGAAAAGCACAGACCATAAGAGTACAGTTCAATGAGATTTGACAAACACAACTCTGTGACCCACACACTTATCAAAATAAGGGACATTTTTATCTTTCCCAAACATTCCCTCATGTCTCTTTCCAGTCAATTCCTCCCACACAGAGGTGACTACTGCTCAAATTTTTTCTCTATAGATTTCTTTTGCCATTTCCTATCTCCTGTCCTATCGCATGCATTCAAGACCACTTGATACTGCCCCACAGTCAGAGTTTCAGTGATTTTTCTCTCTTTATTTGGATAATTTTTATTAACTGATCTCGTAAAGTGTCCAATCTGTTGTTAAGCCTATGCATTTAGGAAGTTTATTTCAATTATATTATTTTTCAGTTTTAAAATTTCTATTTGTTTTTTCTTTTCATAGCTTATATTTCTCTGTTGAGATTTCCCATTTTTTCACACATTATCTTTTTCTTTAAATCCGTGAGTTCATCTATTAACTGTTTTAAAGTTGCTGTGTGCTAATTCCAGCATCTGTGTCACGTCTGACTTTGTTTCTGTTCATTCTAACTCTCCTGGTTATAAGTAACATTTTAAAATTCTTTATCGTATATCCAGTAAATATTGATTGAATTTGGGGCGTTGTGAATATTACATTATTTAAAGTCTAAATTATGCTGTCTTCTTTAACAAATGCTGAGATTTGTTCTAGCAGGCAGTTAATTTGCTGGTAGCTGGACTTGATTGTGTTGAGGCCTAGTTTCAGACTTTGTTAAAATGGTTCTAGAGTAGCCTTTACTTTAGGGCTAGACTTGTCAGCTCTTAAGGTATGGCCTTTCCAAGCTTTCAATGGAACGAATGGGTTTTTCAGAGAGAGAGGTCCACTCTGGCTAGTTGGAACTCCCAAGTCTTCCGGCACTGAGTACAATGTCCATTCATCTCACAGTCCCTCAGTAGCTATGGTTTTTTAGCCTCATGGAGTTTTACCCTGTATATGCACAGCTTATTATTTGGCCAAAGATGGAAGGGGACACTATGCAGGTGGCTGAGACTCCTTCTGATATGTTGCTGCCTCCTTTCCAGTACCCTATTCTCCAAATTCTGGCCACTTCAGCAGCCCTGAAAGCAACCTGTCTTTCCTCTGCCTGGAGAGACTGGTGCTGTCTGTTTGGGCTCTAGTTCCCCCATGCTGCAATTTGAAAATGCCCCCAGGAAGCATGCCAGGGTGAATGTACAGCTAACTTTGTGTGTTTACTTTTCTCAAGGATCAAATGCCTTGTACTGTCTGTTGTACAGAGTCTGATATCAGTTGCATTTTATTTTTTGCCTGGATTCACAATTTTTTATGGTGGGAGAATTATTCCAATATTCAATAATCTATCATAGCCAAGACCAGAGGCCTGTCCACTGGATTTTGCAGTGGAATGTTTTTGTAGACCAGATTACTTTCAGCATCATAGAGTGGCAAATGTCTGTCCTTCACCTTTTAACATAACCACGTTTTCCCTTCCTCCAAGCCTCTGTCATCTCTGAGGATCTTATGGAGATCTGTTGTACTTAAATCTTATGATAGTACCTAATGAATAGTATTCATTAGGTACTATTTTTACAAAGTTATATTGTTCTTTACATTTTCACGCATATTACTGTACCTTTCTCTAAGTCACAACCTTTGGTTAATTACATGGCATTTTTGGCTCACCTTGAGCAAAGTTGGAAAAGAAGCAAGTAAATAAATATGTTGATGGATGGATCAGTCAATGCTTAAACTGAAATTTAGGTCATTTTCATGATCATCAAATCATTGATTCCATTGTTTTTCACTTGCAAATAGTTAGGGAGTTTTTGTGTGGACAATCCGTATTCACCAGTTGTATTGGAGTCACACACACATAGCTTAAGTTATGCATAACAGTGCACTCTGCCAAGTGACTGCACAGCTGGAGAGTTCACTGGGGGTAGCAGCTGGGTGAGGATCCTCAAAAGATGGGTGGGTATTGAAGGAGTTTCGTCTTGCTTTTGTACCCAGAAGACTCGCTATTAGCATCCTGCAAACACAAAGAAGAGATTAGAGTTTATTGTTCATTTTCCCCTCATGGGGAAGCCATGTATGTTTATGCCCTAAAGATTGCACATTTTAAAGAAAAAGCCGCTTTCGCTGTGGAATTCACCAAATTGACTATCTTCCCAGTTAGAATTCACTGGATAACTGCTAATCCCCACTTCACATTATGCTCTAAAGACTCAGCCAAAGGATTCTGAAGGCCTGCATTTCCAGGTTTTCTCATCTGTAATACAAACACCAGTTAAAGACATAATATCATTTTATGCTACTCTCAAAGGGCATCTAGCAAAGCTGGCTAGCATTACTGCAACATTTTAATTACTGGTGCTTACCACAATTTGCAATAATTACAGTTCATTTAGGGAGCTGGTTCTTAATTGCAGACACTGCTAAAGTAACAATTGAATAAAAAATAAAGTACACTTTCATATATATATACATATATATATAATATGATTGAGAAAGATGTAGGCTTATAAAGAAATTAAAGAAACTAGCATATTCTACTAGACCAATTTCTAAAGCAGAGACATTAAAAGCAGCTTTCTAAACCAAAGGCCCAGAAGTAGATGTAATCATCAGACCAAGTTGCTCCACCATTTATGGTATTCTCTTTCTTCAGCATAGTTCCTGATTCTGTGCTTCTTTGTATTAAAGAAAGCTCAATGAGTGAATTCTAGGACTAACATAAGTAAACTCTCAACTAACTTTTATTCGTTATTCAGTGGTAAATCTGAAAGATAGAGATATTCCTATACAAAAAGGATTTTCATCTAAAAGAAAAAGCAGTTCAGGAGAACTCTGTTCTTAGTCATTCTTCACTTCACTGAACACCAAATGATCATGGGATTTTTTTACCCAATATAAATGTAGGTGATATGGAGGATCAGAATGCTTGGTGGGTGAGGAAGCAAAAGAAATGCTAAGAAAAGCTAAACTAAAGTGAAAAGAACAGTTAACGAGAGGATTTACTCTCTTGATGAGAAAGTACATTAGGTTCTGATTTTTCTGTTGGCCATACTTTTCTGGAGGTCCTGGAGCAATTCCCCTAAACTCTCTGTGCTTCGGTGTTCCTGAAGACTAATAAAAGACAATAGTGGCTTCACTTCTTGCCTAGAGAAATAGCTGTATTTTGATGACAACAGGGGTTAATATACTTGAGAGCACTTTGACATAGATGGGGTGAACCAGGATGCCTTTCTGGCAGGTACAAGACTGCTGCTTAGTAGGGCAGGTTCTATTGAATATCCGTGGCAGTTTGATTCCAAAGTTGGGAAGCCAAGCTAGGCCAGGGGGAATAGAATTAACATGGAGAGTAATTGCATCAGGTAATTCAGTAAGCATAAAGATTAGCTTCTAAATTGTTGTGGAATTCTGTTACAAAACCATGTCTTCCCATGCAAAGTGAATTGGAGAAAGGCAGCAATCAAGACACCAAAGGAATTAGAAGACAATTTTCCCTCAGCTCTCAGGAAGCTTCTTCGGAAAGAGAAAGAAAAACTTAAGCCCTGGGCTGATTTCATGAGTGCTCTCCAATCTCAAAACGGAGATGTCAAAATATTCTCAACTCGTGTCTAGTTAACGCCAAAATTTATCATAAATCGATCCTCAAATTTTTAAAAATTCTGAACATTAAAGGAGAGAAATTTTGCTTGACAACCATTAAAATGGGAAAAAAAATGAAACCAGTAAACAGCCTTTGGCGATTAGGTAGGTAGTAACTAAAGTTTTTTTTTTCTTTTTGCAGTTACTGATTACAGCTTTTAGTTGTTCCCCCACCCATTGTTAACTGTGCTGCTTAGGCAATATGCTATCTGACTCCCACTGGGTTCCTACACATAACATCTCCCCGCTGCCTGGGTCACCATAATAATGGGTGTTTGAGCTGTTTTTCAGGAATTAGAACCCCTTGTCAACTTCAGGCTGGTTGAGACCACCAAACCATCAACTTGGCGCTCGAAGATGCCTGATAAGTGGCCTTTTGACGTCAAGAGGTTAAAAACTCCACCCTCAGATCATGCTAACACCACCATTTTGTGAACACGTGTCCTGTGAAAAGGCATAAAGTTTGACTACGTCTTCACAGATCATCACTTACTTCACCTCTCCTCACTTCCAATCATCTGTCTCCACATTTCAGACCGCCTTGCCCCCTACCCCATAAATATCACTGAATCCCCATTTTTGGGGAGGCGGATTTGAGACTCATTCTCCCATTTCCTCACTTGGCCGCCTTGTGATTAAAATCCTGTCTCTGCTGCAATCTCCTCATCTTGGTGTTTGGCTTTCCTGGCGACATGCAAAAACGAACCTGACTCAGTAAAAGAAACATTTTTATCTGTTGGGCACATTTACACATTTCTTTGCTGACATGGGCTTGAAGGTGGTAGCTCTCTCTTAAAAAAACTGGTCCCTTCCCTAATAGGTATTATAATTATTTTATGAATCTTTGACAAGTTACTAGTCTTTAATTTCCATAATTTCTCGTGTTTTTGAAGAGAACATTTTAAGTCAAAGCAAACAAACAAACAAACAAAATACCCCTCCCCACAAAAAGAGCTGTCTTCTGAGTAGGTAATTTTGGTTAGAGTGGGTAATAATTTGAAAAGTGATGCATCTCTCAAAAGAAAAGACAACTTTATTCAGATTAAAACAGCATTGTGATCTTTATAAGAAAAAATGACATGCTGGCCCTCAGAAGGAAAAGGGTGTCCTGTTTACAGTTTGAATGTCCTAGCACCTCCTGGAGTAATATGAGTGAGGCAAATTGGCCCAGTAATACAGTGTGAGGCTGTGAAATCTTAATGATCCTTTAGAGCTGTGTGATCACGGGTACTTTTTAATTTAAGATTTCTATTTGTTAAAACAAAATATTAACAATAATATTAACCTCATAGTTATTTTTTGCTCTTTTTTATTGGTGAGCATTAAATGAATTCATACGCATAAAGCACTTACAACAGAGTGTTGTTCATGGTAAATATGTAATAAGTGTTAGCTATTATCTTTATTGTTATTATTATGTAGAAGATAGAGAACTATCCTGGAAATTAGGAGACCTGAGCTGTATCACAGCTTCCTAGCTCACTTCTTACACAAACCATTCAACTTCCTTGAGCCTGCATTCACCGATTGTGAAACTAAGGAGCTGGGTGATATGATTATGTAGGTTCCTTCTTGTTCTAACTCTTTGATGATAGATGCAAGCTTGAGTTTTATGCAGTGTTGGCTTTGAGCAAAAACTGTAGTATATATATAGTGTGATTCTAGAATCTCAAAATCTTCTATTTGTTTTTTGTAATTTCCTGCCCTCAAAAGTAACTATGCCAAAGTCCCTCTGGTACTTTGTGCCATCAGTAGAAGTTCTGTGGAATTATTATCTCAACATGTTTTGAAATCATTTTGGGTATATCACAGCTTCATTTTTTTTTTTTATTTAATTTTCTTTTCTTTTTTTTTTTTTTTGTGAAGAGGATTAGCCTTGAGCTAACATCCGATGCCAATCCTCCTCTTTTTGCTGAGGAAGCTTGGCTCTGAGCTAACATCCGTACCCATCTTCCTCTACTTTATATGGGACACTGCCACAGCATGGCTTGACAAGCAGTGCATCGGTGTGCGCCTGGGGTCCAAACCTGCGAACCCTGGGCCGCCAAAAGCAGAGCGTGCGCACTTAACCGCTACGCCATCGGGTTGGCCCCCACAGATTCATTTTTTTTTTTTTTTTTGTGAGGAAGATCAGCCCTGAGCTAACATCCATGCTAATCCTCCTCTTTTTGCTGAGGAAGACCGACTCTGAGCTAACATCTATTGCCAATCCTCCTCCTTTTTTTTTTCCCCAAAGCCCCAGTAGATAGTTGTATGTCATAGTTGCACATCCTTCTAGTTGCTGTATGTGGGATGCGGCCTCAGCATGGCCGGAGAAGTGGTGCCTCGGTGCACGCCTGGGATCCAAACCTGGGCCACCAGTAGCCAAGCGCGTGCACTTAACCACTAAGCCACGGGGCCGGCCCCAGATTCGTTTTATTTAGAGGAAAGTTTCCCTCTCAATGACTAGTAAGCATGGAAGTACCAATGTTAAATCCCACCTTATATGCAACAGTCAGCTTTCAATATATTATGCTGTGGTAATAAATGACCCTCTAATATCAACAGCTTATAACAACAATGATTTATTTCTTATTCATGTTAACATACCAGCTGCTGCTGCCTATGGTCAGCTGAAATTAGTGAGAGTTGGCTGTATCTCTGCTTTCCATGTCTTCTCCTTCTGGCACCCAGCAGGAAGGGAGCTGCCTTTGTATGAATCACTACGTTCTCCGGGCAAAGGTAAGAGCAAGAGAGCTGGCAAGCATGTGCAAGGGCTCTTAAAGCTTCTGATCAAGGTGGCTTATTTTGTGTCCACTGACATGCCATTGGCTAACTCAATTCACAAGGCCAAGTCCAAAGGGAATGGGTAGTGACGTAAAACTAGGAAGGAGGAGTGAACAGTTGGGAGCAATAATATAGTCTATCACAGTTTTCAAAAGACCCTCTCTATTCCTTGGGGTTGTTAAAGAGCCAAATCTTTCTAAATTTAATCAATTCAAATATTCCTTCTCCACAAAGCCCTCCTTGATTTCTCTGGTCAGTGGTTCATTGATCAATTCATTTGTATTTTATACAGCAGCTTATACATATCTTTCTGATGATATCACAGTGTATTATAATTAGATGAATTGTTAGGCTGGCAACTGCTTAAGAAATGTAGCTCTAGGGTAAAAACGTCCTAATTTGTAATGTTTGCCAATTTCCATGGTGTAAATACTCTACCATGGCTGATTTCAAGTGACCAATGTGCTAATCATGAAGCATGGAATTGGGAAAAGATGTACAGTAATACATTATATAAGATTTCCAGCATATAGAAATAACAGATAAAAATAAACTCAAATGCATAGACAATAGTAAAATGTAGTAAAACGATAAAGTGATGTATTTTGAATAATTATTAGCTGTATTTTAATATAATTTATTTAATCTTAAATTTACATAATTTAATTTTTTAGTTATGACAGTGTTTAACAATTGGCTTACAAAATTCCTGGAATGTTAGCAATTGGTTTTCATGAGCAGATGCAATACGGCTCCAACATACCACTGCAATTTCTATGTCAATGTTCATCTTTCTGCTAAAGATTGAGTGCCCTTCAAAAACTGGGGCTACGTCTTAATTCTCTTTTTATTCACAGTGCCTAGCATAGTGTCTGGCATGTGGTAGGCTCAATTAACGTCAATTGAATAAATGAGTGAAAAAAAGATGAATAAATAGATGTTGCAAAAAATAGTATGAATGGATAGAAACAAACTTCACTGGATTTCTACCTCTTCTCATTAAGAGAATTATGGAAACCTCAAATCCACACATACCTTACTCCATGAGGATGAGAAAAATTTAAAAAAAATCGACAAAAAAATCATTGTCAGATAGGTGACTTGGACATATCCTCCAGAGATGTCTTTGCCACTTAAAGATTTATTTTCCCTTTTTGATAAAATACTGAGCTCTACTGGATAACTCCTTTAGTGATGATAATAGCAGTCATTTACTGAGTAATATGTGCCAGGGATTGTCTTCTTCTTACATTATTTTATCCTGATAGCAACTCTATGAAGTAAATTACATTATTATCCCCCATTTTATAGATGAATACACAAAGATTTAGAAAAGCAAGTAACTTTCTCAGGGTTCTGAAAACAGAATGAGTTAGAGCCAGAATTTCATCCTGAACCATCCTACTCTAGAGTCTTTTCACTCCCGAGGAACAGAGTTTGGGTAAACTTTTACCTTCTCATTTTGTAGTGAATGACATTTGCCACTTTAATGAACTCCTTAGTTACAGCCATATATATTTGATTTCTAAAGCATGTAGACTTTTGTTTAACCACACTCTGACACACTTCTTCTAGGCAGAACTTCACTTGAATGGTGTCAAACTTGGCAATAACACCAGGTTACTGAATATTACCATTGTTCTCCAATTCATCAGTTGCTTTCATTTATCATTTCTTGATTTCCTGATAATATGAACGCTTTTCATTCAATAAACCAAAAAAGTAATCCTAATCTTTAAACATGCTGACAAGAAGGAAAATCTTTGTTGCTTTCCATAAGAAGTCTTCTCAAGGCTTTTTTGTTTATTCACAGCCTGGTGTTTGCAGGCGTGGTTAATAAAGCCTGCTCACATGTTGAATTTGCTAATATTTCTCACAAAAATAGTAAATAAACCAATTAACAATATTTACAATAGTTCAGGAAAATAATCTTTAGTGATACGGCGGAAGAGTGACTCAGCTACCCATTCCTTGAGAAGAAAGCAGATGAATTGTATAACTGAATACCAAAATAGAGCCATCGATCAGAGAGGTAAAACACGGATACTTTTCAACAATTTGACGAAAAAATAGTCCTAACACAGAGTTTTAGAAAAATAGCTTATTGATCTGTCAAAATAATAATTTTTCCTAAATATTATAAACATGACTGTCTGCTGAGTTAAGAACACAAGAGTAAACTTGGATAAGATGATGAACATGATTGGTTCTTCCCAAGTAAAAGAACTGTCCTACTAGGGAATCTATTGTACCTTGGATTCTACAGTGCCACACAACTGGTTTGCCTCTGACACCATGTGAGATAGTATTATACCTTATAGTGCCTAGTAAACTGCCTTGCTTGAAGGAGCTTCTCTATAAATATATCTTGTATTGAATGACTGAGTTGGAACTGAGTATAATTTATATTTTTATAAATGTCTTATATTTACATTAAAGGATCTTATATTAAGCATCTTATATTAAAACAAAGAGCAACATACCACAGCTTAAGTAGAATTCCAATATGGCACACTTTATTATGATATTTATTATTTATAACATGGTCGTAAAGTTTGTTTCAGAACTTAACCATGGTTCTTGATTCTGGATAAGACACAGTAAGCACATTTTATCCTTTCTCTGCCACTGAACGCAGCTATAAATCCTGGAGAGAATACAGTGAGCAGCTATTTGAGGACTATGAAGAGGAAATAGCAGGCCAATTGGAGAAGACCAGAATTTGAAATACAATCAAACTGGCAGTGAATTTACCTTTTTTTTTGGTTTTCTCCAGTAACCTCAGGCCTGGACTGAACTCATCCTAAAATTTGGAAGTGGGCATCAACATGGATAGAGAAAGCTCTAGAAGAAACCCTCTAATTCAGGTTTGAGGGGTAGAAAAGGTGTGTCCTACTAGCAGTAGTTTCACAGTGGGAGGCTCACAAATCTACAACTCCGAGGGGAGATAACCTTCCTCTCCTGACAGAATCTGTGGTCCCATGTGGGTTGGACAAACCCCTGTTTCTTTTTCCTCTCTCTGTCCTCCTGTTCCTTGGCTCCGGATGAGGGTGCAGGAATGTAAAGTGCACAACAAAGAAAGATAACTGAATTCCCAGCTTTCTGGCCAGAAAATACTGGGGATATCAATGGACAAGGAGAAATTTGGAAAGATGACCCATAAAGTTGTTTATAAACTCTTAGGCTCACTCTTGAGCATTGCATACATGGACCTGACTGTAAACATTATACTAAAATCTCTGAGAACTGAAATCAGACATAGACTACCACCAATCTCAGGCTGGCCACTGGGTGTAGCAAACACAGAACAGATATACAAAACATTTCAAAGGCTTTGAAAATGGAACTGACACTAAAACCACAACCCTCAAAAGGCTAGTCAGGACTTGTGGCCTGAATCCAACAGAGTTGATTGCCTGCTAAACAAAATATCAACATTCTTCTAAGGATTTAACCAAGACCCAGACTATCATAACATAACATTTAAAATGTTCAGAACACAATCCAAAATTTCTCAGTATAGGAAGAACCAGGAAAATCTGAAATGTCATGGAGAAGAAAATCAGCAGACACCAACACCCAGGTGACACAGAAGTCAGAATTATCTTACAAGCACTTTAAAGCAGCTATTATGAAAATGATACAAGAAGTAAGGGCAAACACTCTTGAAATGAATATAAAGAAATTATTGGCAAAACAATAGAAAATCAAAACAAGAACCAAGTAGAAATTTTAGAAATAAAAATTAAAATATTGAGAATAGCAAAATTCATTGAATTGGTTCAACAGCAGAATAAGAATGACAAAGGAAAGGATCCCTCAACTTGAAGACAGATCATTAAAATTATCTGTTTCAAATATAAAGAGAAAAAAGATTGAAAAATAAGTGGACATAAACCCAGGGACTTAGGGAACAATACCAAAAGTTTTAACGTTTATATCATTGGAGTACCAGAAGGAGAAGAAAAGGAATGTGGCGAGGAAAAATATTTCAAAATATAATGGCTAAAACTTCTCAAGTTTGGTGAAAGATAGAAACCTATGGCTTTAATAAACTCAGTAAACCCCCAAACAGGATAAATGTAAAGAAATTCAGTTCCTGACATATCATAATCAAAGCACTGAAAACTAAAGACAAAGAAAAATGTCTTGAAATCAGCTAGAGAAAAATGACATACTGTTTATAACAGAACAATATTTGGATGACTGTGGATCTCTCATCTAAAACCATGGTGGCCAGAACAAAGTGCAACAACATTTTTAAAGTGCTGAAAAAAAAGAGCTGTCAACCCAGGCATTCTTATCCAGTGAAAATACCCGTCAAGAAGGAAGGTGAAATTAATACATTCTAAGGAGGAGGAAACTAAGAGAATTCATTGTCTGAAAACGTTCTTTAAAATAATTTCGAAAGGAAATTTTTCCCAAAAAGGGAAACTTTTATCAGAAGTAGAATTAAAACATTTGGAATAAAGGAAAAGAAATAGAAATGTTAACTATCTGGGTAAATATAATAGACTATATGTCTCTTTGGTTCTTTAAATACTTTTCACAGTTGAAAGAAAAAATTATAACATTTTCTGAAGAGGTTTTCAATGTATATAACTGTAATATATAAGCCAACATAACAAAGAGGGGAGGGTAAAGGAACATCTAAGTTGGTAAGTTGGCTACATTCCGCTTGGAGTGGTAAAATGTTAATTATGAGTAGACTGTTAAAAGCGAAGTATGTGTAGTATAACCTCTAGAGCAATCACTAAAAAAACCCGTAAAAGATGTATAGTCCAAAAATAATAAATACGTTAAAATGGAATATGAGAGAGAGAGAGAGAGAGAGAGACAAAGAAAGAAAAAGACAGAGAGACAGAGAAATCAAATAGTCCAAAGAAACAGGGAAGGGGAAAGAGAAAGATAAAAAACAGAAGGAACAAACAGAAAAATAAATAAATAAAATGGTAGACCTAAATCCACATCACATTCAGTGTAAGTGATTTACATACACCAATTAAAAGACAGAGATTATCAGAATGGATAAAAAAATGACCCAACCGTAATGGTTACTTTTATGTGTCAACTTGACTGGACTATGATGTGCTCAGCTATTTGATCAAATATTATTCTGGATGTGTATATGAGGATGTTTTTGGATGAGATTAACATTTGAAACAGTAGATTGCATAAGGCAGATTGCTTTTCCCTAAAGTGGGTGTACTTCTATCCGGTTGAAGGCCTGACTGGGACAAAAATGCTGACTCTTTTCTAAGAAGAAGAAATTCCTTCTGCCTGACTGCCTTTGAGCTGGGACGCTGGTTTTTATCTTGCCTTCAGATTCTAAATGAGACATCACCTCCTCCTGGGTCTTGAGCCTGCCGGCCTTTGGACTAGAACTACAACATTGCCTACTGGTTCTCAAGCCGTCCGGCTCAGAATGGAACTACATCGTCAATGTATCAGTCAGCTTGGGCTGCCATAGCAAAATACCATAGATTGGGTGGCTTAAACAAGAATTTGCTTCTCACAGTTCTGGAGGTTAGGAAGTCTAAGATCAATGTGCTGACCAATTTGATTTTCTGGTGAGGGCTCTCTTCCTGGCTTGCAGATGTCATTGTGTCTGCATATGGTGGAGAGAGAGAAAGAGCAAGCTTTGGTGTCTCTTCTTATAGGAGCACTAATCCTATCATGAGGGCCCCACCCTCATAACCTCATTTAAACCTGATTACCTCCCAAAGGCCCATCTTCAAATATCATCACATTGGGGATTAAGGCCTCAAATTATGAATTTGGGAGTGAGGGAGACACAATTCAATCCATAGCAATTGGCTCTCCTGGTTCTCAGGCTTTGGACCTGGAATGGAACAACACCATCAGTTCTCCTGGGTCTTCAACTTGCCAACTGCAGATCTTGGGATGTGTCAGCCTCCATAATTACATGAGTCAATTCCCTATAATAAATCTATTTCTATAGATATATACATCCTCTTGGTTCTGTTTCTCTGGAGAACCCTGACTAATATACAAACTATGTGTTTTCTATAAGAAATTTACTTCAAATATAATGATATAGTTAGGTTGAAAGTCAAAGAACGGAAAAGATATATCATGCAAATGCCAATCAAAGGAAAGCTAGAGTGGCTTTATTAATATTAGACATATCAAAATTCAGAACAAATAAAATTACCAGGGAGCATTACATAATGAAAAAAGGGTCAATTCACCAAAACGATGTAAGAATCCTAAATGTGTAAGCCCAAACAACAGAACTTCAAAATACGTGAAGAAAAAAATGATAAAACTGAAACAAGAAATATATAAATTCACAATTATAGTTGGATACTTCAACATTCCTTTCACTATAATTAATAGAACTATTAGACAGAATATCAGCAAGAATTTAGAAGAACTAAAACAACACCACCAATCAGTTGTGTCTAATAGACATTTATACAATGCTCCATCCAACAACTGAAGAATACAAATGCACATGGACCATTCACCAAAATAAACCATATCTTATATCACAAAATAAACTTTAACATATTTAAAAGAGATTAAATCATTCAAAGTATGTTCTCTGACCATAATGAAATTAAATTGGTAAGAAATGGAAGAAAGAGAAAATGAGTATCTTTAAACACTTTGATGTTAAATAACACTTCTAAATAATCCATAGGTCAAAGAGAAGGTCTTAAGGCAAATAAGAAAACATTTTCACCTGAATAACAGTGAAAATACCACATATAAAAATTTTTACTATATAGCTAAAGCAGTGGTTAGAGGCATATTTATAACGTTAAGTGCCTATATTAGAATAGAAGAAATGTTTCAAATCAATAATCTTAGTTTCTACCTAAAGAAATTAGAAAAAAGAACAAAGTTAACCCAAAGCAAGAAGGAAAAGTTAATAATAAAAACAATAAATATAAGAGCAGAAATTAATGAAACTGAAAACATAAAAGCAATAGAGAAAATTAATGACACTAAGCTTATTCTTTAAAAGGATCAAAAAATCGACAAACTTCGAACAAGACTGATCAAGGAAATCAATATGACACATGTTATGATTATTAGAAATGAAAGATGGGCTATCACTACACACCCTGTATTACTCTTATTAATAATAATAATAATAATAATTCTATTATTCTATTAAAAGAATAAGGAAATACTATAAATAGCTCTATGTACATAAATTAGCTAATCTAGATTAAATGGAACAATTACTTGAAGAGCATTTCTCCCATGATTGGAAAGAATCTGTATGCTCAAAACTCACCCAAGATGAAATAAGTAAACTGAATAATGATATAACTACTTTAAAAATTGAATTCATGGTTAAAACTTCTGAAGAAGGATTCTCCATATCCAGGTAGTTTTACTGGCAAATTCTAGCAAACATTTAAAGAAGAAATTACACCAATTTTACAAAGATCTTTTTGAAAATAAAAGGAAGGATACACTTTCCAATTTATTTTACGAAGGCAGCGTTACCGTGATAACAAAATCAGATATAGAAAGTACAAGGGGGAAAATAAGTAAAAACAAATATGTTTCATGAACAAAGAGGTGAGCACCCTCAACCTATATTAGCAAATTGAATACATCATGATCAAATGGGAGTTTAATTGTGAACATGCAAGGTTGATTCAACACTCAAAAATCAATCAACGTAATCCACCATTTAGCCGGTGTAAAGAACAAAAGCCACAGGATTGCATCAACTGATGAAGAAAATACATTTAAGAAAATTCAACATCCATTCATAATAAAAATTTCTTAGCTTAGTCTTTCTTATTCAAACTAGGAATAGAAAGGAATTTCATCAATTTGATAAGGGACATTGACAAAAATGTCATAGCTAACATCGTACTTAATGGTGGAAGACTGAATGCTTTCTCCCTAAGTTTAGGAACAAAGGAATGATGTCCACGTTTACTACTTCTATTCAACATTATATTACAAATTCTACCCAAAGCAATAAGGCCAGAAACAGAAATAAAAGATATATGGATGGGAGAGGAAGAAATAAAACTGTCCCTATTCACAGGTGACATGATTACTGACAGAACATTCCAAGAAATCTACAGAAGACCTACTACTAGAAAATCTACTAGAAATAATAAATGCGTTTCAAGGTTACAGAATACAAGGTCAACACACAAAAATCAATTGTATTTCTACATACTACTGAACAATTGGAAACCTAAATTATTTTTAAAAACAGTTACAATAGCTTCTTCCCAAAATTCTACACTTAGATATAAATGTAACAAAACATGTACAGGATTTGTATCCTGAAAACTGCAAAATGTTGATAGAAGTGATCAGAGAAGACCTAAAAAAGTAGAGAAAGACCATGTTCATGAATTGGAAGTCTCAAGAGTAAAGATGTCAGTTTTCACCCCCAAATAATTTATATATTTAACATAATTACAATCAAAGCACCTGCAGGAGTTTTACAGATATAGACAAAGTGATTTTAAAATTATATGAAAAGGTATGAGAACTAGAAGAGTCAGAGCAATTAAAAGAAGAAAGGAGGGGCCGGCCCCGTGGCTTAGTGGTTAAGTGCGCGCTCTCCACTGCTGGCGGCCTGGGTTCGGATCCCAGGCTCACACCGATGCACCGCTTCTCCAGCCATGCTGAGGCCGCGTCCCACATACAGCAACTAGAAGGATGTGCAGCTATGACTTACAACTATCTACTGGGGCTTTGGGGGGAAAATAAATAAATCTTAAAAAAAAAAAAAGAAAAAAGGAGTAATGTTGGAAGATCACCCTACATGATTTTAAGATATTAAAAATCTGTAGCAATGAAGACAGTGTGGTAATAGTGAAAGAATGGACACATCAAGCAAAAGAACAAGATAGTCCAGAAATAGAAATGCACAAATTGGCTAATTCATTTTTTTAGTTTTTTAACAGCTTTATTGAGATATAATTCAAGTAACATAATATTCACTCATTTAAAATGTACAATTTAGTGGGTTTTAGTGTATTCATTAAACTCACAAAGTTGTATAACAATCACTAAAATCTAATTCTAGAGCATTTTCACCACCTCAGAAAGAATGCCTATATGCATTTGCAGTCACTCCTCATTTTCTTCCCCCCAGCCTTGGTAACCACTATGTACTCTTATTTTCTGTCTCTATAGATGTGAATATTTTGGACATTTCAGATAAATGGAATCTTACAATATATGGCCTTGGGTTTGGAGGAAAGTGGGTGTGGTTATGAAAGGGCACATGAGGGATCCTTGTTGTGATAGTAATGTTTTGTATTTTGACTATATCAATGTCAACATCCTGATTATGACTTGTACTATAGTTTCGCAAGATATGATCCTTAGTGGCAACTTAGTGGGTAAATTATTATATTATCTCTATATTATTTCTTACAACTGCATGTGAATCTACAGTTATCTCAAAATAAAAGCTTGTTTTGTTTTGTTTTGTTTTCAAAAAGAAGCCTAACTAAAAGGCTGGACTGGATTTCTCAACGTTGGTATTGACCTTTTCGACCGGATAATTCCTTGTTGTGGGGGTTGTTCTGTGCCTTACAGACTGTTTAGCGGTATCCTTGGCCTCTACCCACTAGATGCCATTGTATTCCCCTCAGTTGTGACAACCAAAAATGTGTCCAGACATTGCCAAATGTCCCCTGAGGGGTAAAATCGCCCCAGGTGACAACCATTATGTTGATATGGCTATTGATCTTTTACCTTAGTGCTAATATTATGAGGTACTTTCCCTAATGCATTTTCCTCATAACACAATTTCGAGAAACATTCAACTCACATACAGCACAGAATGATAGGCACGTTTGTCTTTTTGAGTATATCTTTGCATTAATTCTCCATTCCTTAGCATATTGGTTAATTTGTTTCCATGTTCTCTCAGACATTTTCTTCTATAATGAAGGCTGAATACCATGAATTGTTCACAGTGCTTGTTTTTAGATATCTCGTATTTATTAGCCATATAGGAAAATGTTCTAATTCTCCAAGAATAATGATGATATAGTATCAAATCTATTTATAGAGAAGGCTACGGCAAAAAAAAATCTATGCTCAATATATTGCTCATTATTACATCGTCAAGATAGTTCAACAATTTCATAATCTAGCAGATTTTTCAACAATTATACGTAGTAAGTAATAAATGTTATAAAATATCAAGAAAGAAAAAGAATTACATTAGAAAAGCATCATGTCTAAAGTAAATATAACAAAGGTTATTGATTAAGTGATAGAACATGAATTGGTGGAAAGGAGGGAGGCTTCTTGGTTCACATATCTCTCCTATAATATTTCTAATATTATTTAAATGTATATTTAAACTAGAGGTTGGCAAACTATATCCCACTGGTCAAATCTAGCCTATCATTTGTTTTTGTAGATAATGTTTTATTGGGACACAGCCATGCCTAGTCACTTACATTTTGTCTATTTATACTTTTGTGCTACAATGGCAGAGTTAAGTAAATGCAACAGAGATTGGCCCAGACAGCCTAAAATATTTGCTATTTCACTCTTCACAGACAGAGGTTTGTGATGCTGACTTGAACTATAGACAAAGTCTAACTAGAATATTGGACTAAAAATTCGTTTGGGTAGGAAGGAGCCATATCATTAATTTGTCTGTTCTTTGTATTTGACTCATATACAGAAGTGCCATTGATATATGTCAAATGAAAGAAGAAAAAACAAAAGGAAGAAAGGGGTAGAGGAAGCAAAAGAAAAATTGGAAAGTGTAAAGGATTCAAGAAAAAAGAAAAGATTCATGTAAGAAATGCTAATTAACAGACTGGCTAGAGCAAGGAGCAACGTCTAGAATGTAGTAGGAGACGAAGAAAATTAAGCACAGGAGGGAACATTATCATGATTAGTCTCAAACCTCTCATAGAAATTGTAGTTGTCCTAAGCAGCAATCTAGTTTCCCTGACAGGTCTTGACCTAAAAGCCAGCTGGCTTAGGGGAAGGTGACTATGACTCAGAAGGAAAATGATGATGTACATATGTATGGAGCCAAGAGCAAAAGAGACCCGTTTTCTTGTCTCTCCTCACCCACCTGCCAGGATTACAGGCATACCACTTGGCCTCCGATGCCTTGTTTATAGTATGGATAAAAAATTGTATCCATCTGAAGACAGGCCATTAAATCAAATAATATTAAAGATCTCTTACATCCTTAATGTTTACGGTTCTATAGTCTCTAAGGTTCTCCCCTTAGATTGACTTTAGTGTCCTGATAATTTTCCTAGTCTACTTTTGAAACCTTGTGTTCTACCTCATTTAACTTCCTTCTCTTTGTTAACCTAACTGGAGCCTGTTAACTTGGTTCCATTCCTGGGATTCCTAGTTCCGTTTGGAGTCCTGTGTTCCTCACCCTGGGGACTAACCTGGGCCAGAAGCCCATTGCCTTCTATCCTGATTAAGCCTACTTCAGCCTTCTCCCTGGGAGCTGCCTTCAACGGCGTATATTTTAATGTATTAATCAAGCTAGGTTTTGTTCCCAGTATTCCTTCTGACCGTAGCTCTTCACCAGTCAGTCAGAGACATTGATTTTTGCCAGGAATACTTGCTACTTGAAAGAAACCATCTTTATGTATCTTCCTGGTTTCAGAAAACTGAAGTTTTAATTTGTAGGATCTTGAACTTACTGAATTTCAAATACTCAACCTTTAGAGACATGCAATATAAAGTTTATGCCCAAAGTAAAAGATTGAAGAGAATGAGTGTGAAAAGGTATCCCCAATTGACCTCCAGCTGTGTCAATGGCAATGTGAAGTCTGTGTGTTGGGGCCGGGGGGAACCAGAGGTGAAGAGCAAGCTGAACAGAGTTGAAGAGCGACCTGCTGGAGCAGGTGCTTAAACTGGGGCCTTATGGCCAGTCAGAAATCTAGGCATAAGACAAGTAAGGCTTCAATCCGAGCACCTGTGGGATAGGTCTGTATTTCTAAGGACCGACCGACTTTCAGGGCATGATAATGGAGCAGGTATAGGGAAAACAACAAAATAAGAGAATCACGGGCAAAAAGCACTTACTGTTAAATATCACGGGATCTTATGCTGGCAAAATAGTCAAAACTGCTGCAGAATTATTCAAAATTTTTCTATTACAAGTAAGTATATTTGTCTTTTATTTGCAACAATTAATATATCAAAAAGTCAATATAAACTTGTATGAAATATATTTTATTATACTTTAGATATAGCTTATATAGCTACTGGATTCAAGGTGATATGTGAGAGATAAAACTATAAAGTTCATAAAAAGTATTATGGAGAAATAGCTTTGTTATGTAAGAACATGAAGGGACTTCTTAAATAAAACTTTAAAACCACACACCTTAAGACAAAAATAGGTTATATTGATTACATCCATCAAAATAATGTTTTGTTCAACAAAAAACACCTTGAACAAAATTAACAGACACATTACAGAAGGGCCAAAAATAATTATACTTTTAAAAACAGTCACGGAACTACTATCTAGAAGATTATATAGGAACTCTAAAAGTCACCAAAAGAAAGCTAGACACCTCAAAGGAAAAAGGGGCATAGGACATAAATAGACAATTTATAAAAGAAGAAATCTAAAAGAGTAAAACTATATAAAAAACGCTCATCTCATTAGTAATCAGAAAAATGGAAATTAAATATATCTCTTTGACTGACAAAAATTAGAAAGCTGAATAATGCCAAGCGCTAATGGGGATATAGGATCCAGGACCCCTCAGTCTGTGGCTGGCACAGCCATTCTGGAGTGCAATCTGTCAGTACTTAGTTAAATTAAACATACAAATATGATATGACCCAGTAAGTGTCCTCCTGGGCTTGTACTCCAAGCAAATGCCCACACAGGCATTTATGAAGTTGTTGACTACAGCATTGTTTTTATTGCTGAGTTGGTGACATCTGGGTGCCCATCACAAGGCAGTGGATATAGGCAAAATGTGATACATGCACACTGTGAAGTACTATGCAGCTGTTATAAATAGTGGACTAAATGAACAGTTAACAGAGTAGATGGGTCTTAAAGACACAGTGCTGAATAAAAAAAACCATAGACACAGCAAAAGGTGAAATACAACAATTCCGTTATGTAGATTAACAATACAGGCACATAAACAATAATTACAATAATTACAAAAATAATTCTATCAAGGGTAATGGGGACAAAAGGGAAAAAAGCTACCTAATGAAGTAATTAACTAACTAAATGAATAAATAACATAAGAGGTGTGCAGATAAAATCATAGCACTAAATTTTAAGGTATGATCAACATGGCTTTTCCGATTCGAGTCCACATGCTCCACTGAAAGGTATTTCCTAAAAGATAAAAGTCCAAACTTATACAGAATCAAGATAACTTAAAGATAAGCTAATATACTAGTGTAATTTTAATATGAAGAAATTGAAAGAAAATTATTAAAAATAACTTGCCTCAGGCTGAGGGGTGAGTGAGTGGCCCTGGCAGGTCTAGGTCACACTGTTGACTCCTAGTCAGAGATCCTCCCACTAAATACATTCTCACCTTTGGTTAATTAAAACCAAACTGTAAACTTCAAACTCTGAAAGTTTCCTTTACCCAGGGATGGTTAGCGTCCAAGTGATGGCATAGTATATAAAATGTGAATCTTATAATAATAAATGCTTGGAAGGTTTACCCTAACGTTGTTCAACACTATTGAGTAATAAACATGCTATAGTTCTGACAATTTGGTTATGGTTTACTTCACCGGTTTCCAAGAAAGGCTTTTCTCTTTATCATTTTTTGCATATCCATCCATTTTACTGGAGGATATGGCATCAAAAATTGGTAAATAATGAACTGTAGAGTGACACATTTCAGGACCTCCCCCAGGCTTCTGGAATATGAAATGATGTCAATACTCTTATGTCCCTCCCTCCCCTGCAAAGGAGAGGTTCCCATTAGGAGTTTGCCATGGCAACCTGGCAGTAAACTGTACACTCAAACATTCATAAATTGACACTAGGGCATGCGTGATATTTTCAGATATTTACTAGAGTTGGTTTTCCTTTTGGCCTATCCAGTTTGAATTCTCAGTCCTCTTTCTTTACTCTTTTGTGCTCAGTTGGCTTTCCTCAGCACTCTTCAAGAAGATGGAGTTTTATGAAAATAATTCTAGGAAATGTGGTTGGATGTACAGCTCATTCAATCATTAATTCAATGTCAACTCAAGTATACAATGACAACCTATTCTGGACACGACAACAGTTCATTAGATAAAATATTACTCCTCAGGTAATAAAGTTATTCCATGGAATTGAGCTGGTCACAAAGAATGGCCTCGGAAGCTCTAGATCAGCTTCCTTGTGCTCAAGAATTGCCTATGATGGTGGGTCCCAGTCAAACAGGCTCCGGATATCTGGAACTTTTAAGAGGGATCATACGATTAGGTTAGTTCTAGTAGGGTAATCTCCCTAATTTAAGGTTAACTGATTAGTAACTTTAATTACATCTGCAAAATCCCTTTTGCCATGTAAAAGGTTTTTGTTTTTAATTTAAGAGACATTAGAATGCCATGGTAGAAATCTTGGAACCCTCACTAAATACAGCTACTGAGCCCTGCCCCATCGTTGGGTGACCACAAGTTCTTGGTAGTTTCTAGTGAGCAGCCCTGGCACAGTTTTTCACATCGTGCTCTCTTCTTTTACGCTAGCTCTCATCTTCAATTCTGATTCTGCTTGTAGCGTCATTCACATGCACCTGAATACGCAGTTAAGCATGCTCAGTGGATCCATCTGTGGATCATCATTTTGTATCCTGTACTTACATTCATGAATCAACTGCAGATTTGAAATAACTAGGATAATGTTTAAAACACTCTTTGCAAACTCATTCAGCCTTGAATTTATGTACTCACCATTGTAATTTCTACAGGCACTTAAAATTAATCATTCACTACATGTATACACACTGGGAAATAGCAAGTCTGAGCCAGAAGAAAGCTATATGCACAGTTTTAGGCAATGAGTTTCAAATAGTGGCCAGTCAAGGACAAAAGTTTTTTCCAGAGGTGCTAGAAGAGTCTTTCAGTGCTACTATTCAAGAGGAGACCTTCACAGCACTTGCTAAGAAAGGCCAAATAGCCTGTGTGTCAAGCACACTTTCTCACTTTCAGGAGAAGCATCTGGTTGACAGCAGGGAACCTGGCTGCCAGGTAATGACCAGGCAGTATTTACTACCCACACAAAACAGCCTGGACAATTTCCATTCCTGCCAGGTAGAGATTTTTAGAGTGGCCAGCCCACAATGCTCCTGGCTCCAGAAAAGTGCCCAAAGTGTATTCCATGTCTTAGGTCATCCCAGAAGGAAAACCTGAGCCAAGGATTCAAGTGCAAGGATTTATTAAGGCAGTGCTCCCAGGAGAAATGATTAATGGAGTTAGGAATGGGGAAGGAGAAGATCTGAGAGAAGGGGCACTATCAGGTGAAATTCCAGGCTCAGCCAGAAAAGGCTATGGAGCATAAATTGCTAGTCAGTTTGTCGTGTCTCAAGGCCAAGGAACTGGGCCTTGTATCTCTTTATCAGACAGTCTGTGAGTCACTCCAGGGGGACATAAACTCCCAGGCATTTCCAGCTAGCTCCCCAGAAGAGTGAAGTGGCTCCAGCAACCCCAGGCCAATACTCTGAGAGATGTTAGGAGCAAAACATACAGAAGATGGAGCATATACCATGGGTAAAGGGGATTGAGAGATCTAGCCAGGGTACCAACTGGGGGACATCATATATCTTGCTTCTGTAGGTCTCTGGGCAAATGCTCATCTATCTCCTGCAATCCTCTCTCTCACCCCTTTGACTCTCCTCCTTGTTCTTCCTCCAAGAGTCACCCTATTGCTTGTGTGGACTTTTAGGCAGGAAAGTGGGACAGACTTCATAGATTAAGTCATGAACCAGTGCTGCAAGTTACCATGACAAGTGTAAATAGAAACAGGTGCAAAGGAATTTTGGCTCCAAGGACAAGCTCCTCACACAAACATTATGTTCATTAATGAGCTGTTATGGATGTTCTCTCAAGACCCCTGGAGACAAAGTGCTTAGGAAGCCTGTGTGCTATGGCAGATAAAAGAGCACAGGCTTTAGAGTCGTTAGAGCTGATAGAGTAGTCACCCATAACCTCTGCCCCTGGTGTTACTCGCTGGTGATTATGCTATGTGGCAAAAGGGATTTTGCAGATTTAAGTAACGTTACTAATGAAGTGACCTTAAGATGGGGCGATTATCCAGGTGGGCCAAACCTATCCAGGTGATTTCTCTCAGCCCCTCCAGGTAAGATCTCGACATGGCTAACATGTTGATTTCAGCCTGGTGAGACCCTAAGCAAAAAATTGTAGTGGAGCCCACCTGAACGTCTGACCCACAGAACTGATAATAAATGGATGCTATTTTAAGCTGCTAAATTGGTGATCATTTGTAATGCAGTAGTAGAATACTTATACGCTATGTCCAAATTCTAACATTGTTACAGCCAAAGTATTGTAACTGTATATTAGTTTCCCAAGACCCCTGTAGCGAAATACCACAAACCTGGTGATTTAAACAACAGAAATTTAATTTCTCACAGGTTCCGAAGCCTGGAGTCTGAAGTCAGTATCCTTGGGCCAAAATCAAGATGTCAGTAGGACTGTGCTCCCTCTGGAGGCTCTAGGGGAATCCATTTCTTACCTGTTACATCTTCTGGTGGCTGTTGGAATTCCTTGGTTTGTGGCTGCATCATCCAATCTCTGCCTCCGTCTTCACATTGCCTCCTCATCCTTCTCCCCGCCACCTCCCGTGTAAATCTCCTTCTGCCTTCCTTTTATATGGATACATGTCATTGTATTTAGGTCTCATTTGGGTAATCCAGAAAAATTTCCCCATCTCCAGATCTTTAACTTAATCATATCACATCTGCACAGACCCCTTTTTTTTTCTTTTAAATTTTTTTTCTTGCCGTATAAGCTAACATGCACAGATTCCAGAGTATGATATCTTTTGGGGGGCCATTTTTCAATCACACACTGTGAGCAGTCATTCAACATCTTTCTGGATTTTAAAAATCTCATTGAAAAATGGGACTAAATATGACTATTTCAACGGGTTCGTGTAGCAAGAAGTAAAATAAGGTGTATAAAACATCTACCATGGTGCCTAGAATAGGGCTGACATCCAGTGAAAGATAATTCTTCTTGTTACCAAAAAAACTATGATCAGTGGGGTCAATGTTGTTGAAACTACACAGGTATTTGAAAATCCAGGGTGAAAAAGAATTAGGATCTTCTAACATAAAGATACGAGCTCATCTTTCTTTAATCCATTTGATGCTAGAAATTGTGTATTTATCAGCTGTGTCTGTTTTAGAGACTTGTCAAATAACTGCCATCTTACTACCATTATAATTCAATTGGATTCCACTTGCACTCTGCAAATGTTCACTCATTCTGCTATGTGCAAAGAACTCTGCTGTTCACCAGGACATGCATATCTAAGCAGGACACAATCTGTGATTTAGTCAGACTCACAATCCAGCAGGGGAGCAAGAGTTTTCCATAAATTCTTGCTTCATAGAGCACATACTACATCCCAAGTAAATTCAGTTATTCCCCGTTTTAAGAGGTTTGCATCTAAACTTGAAAAGAAACACCATCAACAACAAAAAACAAGTACAAGCATTGGATAGAATTGTTAGATTCATGGTCAATGAAATGACAACACAACATAGTACTGAAATTTTTGTGTGTGTGTGAATTTTCTGTAACTTTACAAATATACATTGTTCTAATGAAAACCCACATGCAAAAGATCTGAAAATAATCACAATCACCGGTTTCATTTACCAGCTGTCTAAGACAAGCCTGCTGCCCTGCATCTCACGGTGGGGTTGTCTTGGGCTGACTGGAATTCACAGAGAGACAACTGGCTCCTGGGCACTCAGTGAGTCCTTGGAAATGTTTTGTGAAAATTCAGGCATCCTCAATAACATGAATGACTCTGAAATAATTTCTTTTTGCTTTAAATATTTTTGTCATAAAACTATACTTGTGGTATTGCTGTCTATATTGGCAGTAGTGTTTTAAGTCAACAGAATTTCCTATAAAACAAAACAAAAAGACAGTGACTCACTAATCTGTTTAAAGCAGACAAAACATTAGATAAAGTAACAGAAATTGTTCCAAGGTTTTATGTTTTCCCTCCTCTCTCTCTCTCATTCTGTTTCTTTCTGTCTTCTTCCTGTTCTTTTATTTTATTCTTTTGATTTTTGTCCATTTAGATTTAATTCTGCAATTAAATTTGTTTCAATAGTTTTGTGATCCATTAAGGTTAACTGTCTCTGTTAACCCTCAAAATACTAAAAAATATTCCAATGTGGTCTTCCCTCTCCCATCATCATTTGGTATTCCATAGTCGTACATATTAGAATATGGCATAAAAGGACTGGGAAGAAAATGCAATAGAATTAAAATTTACATGGAGATTTTGTTGTTGTAGAAATCTTTATCTTTTACAAAGGAGACTAACTGCCAGCAAAGGAGACTGGCAAAATAGCACACAAGCTGGTAGGGTGTTGTATATTAATATTAGAACCCTGATTCTTTGAATCTGGTGGGATGGAAATGCTTTAACTTATCTTCTCCATGCTAGGTAACACCTCGTGAAACAGACCTGAATAACAGTATATTCAATGTTCAAAAAGATTCTTTGTTTATTTGCGGGGTGATGTAACTTCCAAGTACAATATTTTTGAAACCATATTGTTAAACAACTATTAGATTGACACAGTAGACTTTCAATGCCACATGTATTCTTCTGCTTGATTTGTGACCACACAAGCAATCCGGAAGATACAGAAAGAGAAGTTTTAGAAAGAATAGCTTCTTTCTAACTTCAATGTGGACAGAGTAAATTATGCTTTCCCTTTCAAAAAATGAAAGAAAAAGCCAGAAACACTTTTTTTATTTTTTAGTTTTTGTGTTACTATTCCCTGTCTAGACACAAATTTAGGATACAGATGAGCATCTAAGATCTGACAAAGAAGTAGCAATTTGGTGGCCTTAAAACATGTCTGCATGTACTGTCATTTTTAAAAGTGCCCCACACATTTTGCTTACCACTACAACCAGTTTATGGTTTAATGATGATAAAAGAAGGGCTTGTTCCGGGCTATGAACAAGCATAGAACCATAAGAGAACTGATCTTGTTAAAGAGCCACCTCGGAGATTTCCGGATCTCCTCCTTTGTCCTAACTTTTGTACATAGCCCCACCTGTAAGGATGCCAGGTAAGGGCAGGATCGAAAGAGTGTCATTGGAGATGTCAAAATTCATTTTGAAAAACCTTTTTCTTCTGTTAACGGGATGTTTTTATTTCCCTAGAGGGGTAAAAAGTCTTGCAATTCATTCTCTTTGTTTCTCATTTATTTGAACAAGGAGAGTTGCTTGATGTAATAGTTGCATGTTTTCTAGTCAATATCATGATAAAATATGATTCTATTTTAAATAAACCATAATTTTGCCACCCTCCCAGAAGTGAGCAACAATAAAAGTGTGCATATAATGCACTTGAAAAATGCAAAGGATTGGCTTTCATTGACTCCAACCGGAAATTAAACTGTGCTTGAATAGGCGAGAACCCATGAGCTTCACCGGCCTGTACCTAGCCAGGACAAACTTATAAAACCTTCAGGATGGGAGGAAATCACCCATATACATTTCAGAAAATGTCATTACTTCTGTTCTAACCTAAGGAGTAAACAGAGCCGTGGGTTTTGACAAATTCACCTCTGCCACGTGTTATAAAAAAGAGAAAAATGCACAAGACTGATCCCTATCTCACTGTGCAAGTCTGCCAAAAGGAAAACAGATTTGATGACACAGGTACATGACATAGTCCTTCTCTTTGTCCTCTCTAAAAGAATGGTGTCTAAAAGCATGTTCAGTAGTCTTGAAATTTCCCAGGTCAGTTTACAAAGAAAAAGAGAAAATATTTCGAGCATAGCTTTGGATGTGATTACTTGCTGCAGCAATGGATTTCAGAAGGTGACAGGTTACATAATGAGTTTGCAGTTATGATTGCACCTGGCCCTGGATGGTTGCCATGCCGTGAAAAGAGTATCAGCTCACTGGCACTGGTGAACAACAGGCCAGTGCCGCCCTTGCACACTTGATAAGCTGTTCTTATTGTTAGAGACACTGATTCAGCTCTTCCAGCTGTATATGCTATTGTTTGTTCTCTATTTGCTCACCATATACAATGATTTCCTCCGATATGCAAGAGTACGTGGGCTTTGCTGTTCTTTAGAAACTGTTTTTCTTTCGTCCGTGAGTGATTGTTGCTTATTCAATGATAGCTGCATTTGAAATGGTTGGGCTCCAATTCTAATTGATGTCAATGTGAATCAATAGAGTTTCTAATCAAACAAATAGAGCTATCCGAAGTTCAATGCTGAATTACCAGTGAAGCCTCTACCATTTTTACTCATGCCTAAATCAATATGTTGTATTTTATTTCATTTTTGACTGGATCTTTTTGTGTCTCAGATTGAGGCATTTATAGCAGTTTGTTGACATTAGAATGATGTGTATTATTTTGTAAACCTGTACATTCCGGGCAAGAAAGAAGCACTTGAAATGTAAAAATGATAAACAGAAGTGCTCAGAAATATTTTTAAATCTACAGAACATTTTTTTAGGAGAAGTCAACAAAACCAGGAGCTATTTGACATTAGGTGTTCAGCCTGCCAGTTTATGGTGGGCAAAGGAAGTTCTGTGTTCTTGTTTTTTTTAAATACATAACGTCCTGATTACAGAGCATCACTGCAGGGAGGGTCAGGCTTCAGGAGAAGATAACCAGACAAACCAGTTCTTAAGAGGGTGGCTGATGGGCTGCCTTGCTAAAGATAAATCTTTCCTCTTCCAAATATTCTGAAAAAAAAAAAGTAGACTAATAGCAAAAAGTGTAGTGATTTGCACATTATCCAAGCCATTGAGTTATTCCTGCCTGTCCTCATTCTGGTTCTTGATTTGCAGGCCAGCTATGCTCTGCAGCTGGAGCAAATTATATCAGCAGAAGTGCTGATGTGACCACAAGTTGACAAAAGGACATGATTTCTAGTAGCAAAAAAGCAACTAGATTTTATGAAATTGTATCTAATAATGTTGTTTAACTCATGGATCCTGCATCTGACGCCTGCTTTTTATCCCGTCCTTTCAGCGGCCCTTTGTTAACAGTCACTCAGAAGAGGAAATAAAATGTAGCCATTGAAATAAAAATTGCTCTACTCTTTTTAATAGCTCAGCTGCAGGCTCTATTGTTTTATTTAATGGATTGTATAACTGAAGTCTCTCCTCCTGATGATTCCCATTTGGCTTCTGAGTCCCCAAATTCTGTCAGAATCTTGGGGGTTCCAGAAAGGAGGGGAGTCTGGTGCTTTGCTTGTTCAGAATACAAGTGGATAGTAAAAGTGATAACATTCTTTAAAATGTAATTCCTGCTATGGACTTTACAGTACTGTGTGCAAGAAGCAGAGCATCAAAAGCAAAGCAAGGTTAGATTGTCCCTAGATTCCACAATTCTAGTTCAGGACACAGTAGAAGTTTGCTTGGCTTAAATATACAGAGGCAGGTAGGGTTGGAGGCAGCAGCAAGGGGATAAAAAGGAAATAGAAGGACTAGAATAAATAGTTGTCTTCTTGTCCAAATCGCTGTGTTGTCCTCTAATTGATAGACGTGTTCTCGGCCCAGGAATCCCTGCAGTGGGTCTCTCTGTGCCCCTGTCTGACTGTCCATGGCCAGTATGGAAAGTGTACCTGTGAATCATTTGACTTATTGTCATCCTAAAGAGTGTCACATGAAAATTGTATTTAGAGTTATTTAATATTTTTTGGTTCTTCAGAGCAGCTAAAATGTGTCCAGCTTCTTTTGGAAGGATTATGGGTAACTTACAAATACACATTTTGCTTCTGCTTTTCTAAGATAAATTGCATTATGTGTATATTCAAAAGATCAAAGTTGAAAAAAAAAGTACCTCTTACATAAGAAAGGTGGTATGAAGTACCAAGAGAAAAGATTGAGCCCTTGCTCCGTATTGTACATGTTTTAAATGTGAATGAGTTGCAGACTACTTACCTGACTGAAATAAACTATTATGCTCTGGTTCTCGGAGAATCTTGCAAAAAGCTTTTATAATTCATTTTTGTCCTGCCTTAATATGTTCCATCAAAGCAGGTTGGTTGTTTTAGGAAGAAGAGGAGGAAGATTTGTTATGTCATGAAGTGCTAAGAAGACTTTCAGCTGAGGA